>NC_041229.1:33157823-33228732 GCF_002837175.3 Physeter macrocephalus
GGCCATGGCTCACGGGCCCAGCCGCTCCGCGGCATGTGGGATCTTCCCGGACCGGGGCATGAACCCGCGTCCCCTGCATCGGTAGGCGGACTGTCAACCACTGTGCCACCAGGGAAGCCCCTCTGTCATTTTTAATTGGATTATTTGTTGTTTTGCTGTTGAATTGTATGAATTCTTTATATATTTTAATATTAACTCCTTAGCAGATAGTTGGTTTGCAAATGTTTTTTCTTGTTCTGTAGATTACCTTTTTATTTTGTCAGTCATTTCTTTTGTTGTGAAGAAGCTTTTTAGTTTGATATAGTCCTGCTTGTTTACTTTTGCTTCTGTTGCTTGTGCTTTTGTCATATCCAAAATACTGTTGTAAAGACCAATGTCAAGGAGCTTTTTTTTCTAGGATTTCTTCTAGGAGTTTTATGGTTTCATATCTTATGTTTAAGTCTTTAAACCTTTTCAAGTTAATATTTGTAAGTGGTATAAAATAGGAGTCCTATTTTATTCTTCTGCATGTGATTATCTGGTTTCTTGAGCACAATTTTTGAAGGAATTATTTATATCCCATCGAGTATTCTTATCTCCCTTGTCAAATATTAGTTTACTGTATATGCAAGGGTTTATTTCTGGGCTCTTGGTTCTGTTCCATTTGTCATCTATGTGTCTATATTTATGCCAGTACGCTACTGTTTTAAATATAACTTTGAAGTATAGTCTGAAATCAGGAAGTGTGATGTCTCTGCCTTTGTTCTTCTTTCTGAAAATTGCTTAGCTCTTCAGGGTGTTTTGTGGTTCCATACAAATTTTAGGATTAATTTTTCTATTTCTGTGAAAACTGCCATTGTAATTTTGATAAGGATTACATTGACTCTGTAGATGGCTTTGGATAGTATGCATATTTTAAAAATATTCATTATTCCAACCTATGAACACAAGATATCTTTTCATTTATTTTTGTCTTCTTCATATCTTTCATCAAAGTCATAGTTTCCAAAGTACAGATCTGAAACCTCCTTGGTTAAATTTATTCCTAAGTATTTTTTTTTGTTTTGTTTTGATGCTATTGTAAATGAAGTAGTTTTCTTTATTTCATATATTGATTTTGTATCTTGCAACTTTATTGAATTCATTGATTAGTTGTAACTGTTTTTTGTGTGTGTGTGTTTGTGTGTGTGTGTGTGTGTGTGGAATCTTTAGGATTTTCTATATATGAGATCATATTGTCTGTCAACAAAGTCAATTTTACTTCTTACTTTCCAATTTGGGTGCTATTTCTTTCTTTCTTTCTTTTTTTCTTCCCTGATTACTCTTGCTAAGACTTCCAGTACTATGTTAAATAAGAGTGATGAGAATGAGCACCCTGTGTTATTTCTCCTCTTATGATTTTCATACATGGCCTTTTATATACCGAGGTGTGGTCCTTCTATACCCAATTTGTTGAGAGTTTTTATCCTGAAAGGAGATTGTATTTTGTCAAATTATTTTTATGAATCTATTGAGATGATTATATGGTTTTTAACATTTATTATATTAATGTGGTACATCATATTTACTGATTTGCATATGTTGAAATATTCTTGCATCCCAGAGATAAATCCCACTTGATCATTATGATGCCCTTAATGTTCTGTCGAATTTGGTTTGCCATCTGCATTTTGCCTTTGGAAAAATGTCTATTCAGTTCTTCTGCCCATTTTTTAATCAGGTTGTCATTGGATATTAATGTCTCATCAGTCATATAATTTGCAAATATTTTCTCCCATTCAGTAGGTTGGCTTTTCATTTTGTTGATGGTTTCCTATGCTGTGCAAAAGCTTTTAACTTTAATTAGGTTCCATTTTTTAAATTTTGGTTTTTATTTTCTTTAGGAGATGGATCCAAAAAAACTATTGCTGCAATTTATGTCAAAGTTGTTCAGCCTATGTTTTCCTCTAGGAGTTTTATAGTGTCTGGTCTTACATTTAGGTCTTTAATCCATTTTGAGTTTATTTTTGCATATGGTGTGAGAAAATGTTCTAATCTCATTCTTTTACATGTAGTTGTCCAGTTTTCCTTTTGATGTTGAATTGTATCAGCTATTTATATGCATTGGATATTAATGTCTCATCAGTCATATAATTTGCAAATATTTTCTCCCATTCAGTAGGTTGGCTTTTCATTTTGTTGATGGTTTCCTATGCTGTGCAAAAGCTTTTAACTTTAATTAGGTTCCATTTTTTAAATTTTGGTTTTTATTTTCTTTAGGAGATGGATCCAAAAAAACTATTGCTGCAATTTATGTCAAAGTTGTTCAGCCTATGTTTTCCTCTAGGAGTTTTATAGTGTCTGGTCTTACATTTAGGTCTTTAATCCATTTTGAGTTTATTTTTGCATATGGTGTGAGAAAATGTTCTAATCTCATTCTTTTACATGTAGTTGTCCAGTTTTCCCAGCACCACTTATTGAAGAGACTGTCTTTTCTCCATTGTATATTATTGCCTTCTTTGTAGTATATTAATTGACCATAAGTGTGTGGGTTTATTTCTGGGCTCTCATTTCCCATACTATTTTGATTACTGCAGCTTTGTAGTACAGTTTGAAATCAAGGAGCATGGTACCTTCATCTTTTTGTTTCTTTCTCAGTTGTTTTGGCTATTTGGGGTGTTTTGTGTTTCCATACAAATTTTAGAATTATTTGTTCTAGTTCTGTGAAAAATGCCATTGGTATTTTGATAGAGATTGCATTGAATCTGTAGATTGCCTTAGGTAGTATGGTCATTTTAGCGATATTAATTCTTCCAATTCATGAGCATGATATCTCTTTCAATTTGTATGTGTCTGTTTTTGTGCCAATACGATAGTTTTTTGATGACTGTAGCTTTGTAGTATAGTCTACAGTCAGGGAGCATGATTCCTCCAGCTCCATTTTTCTTTCTCAAGATTGCTTTGGTTATTCAGGGTCCTTTGTGTTTCCACATAAATGTTGAAATTATTTTTTCTAGTTCTCTGAAAAATGCCATTGGTAATTTGATAGGAATTGCATTGAATCAGTAGGTGGGTAGTATTATCATTTTAACAATACTGATTCTTCCAATCCAAGAACACAGTATGTCTTTCATCAGGGATATTAGCCTGTAGTTTTCTTTTTTTATAGTGTCCTTCTCTGGCTTTGGTATCAGAATAATGTTGCCTTAATAAAATGAGTTTGGGAGTGTTTCTTTCCCTTTATTTTTTAGGAAGGATTGGTGTTAATTCTTTTTTAAATGTTTGCTAAAATTTACCAGTAAAACTATCTACACTAACAAAGAACTATCAGGAAAAGAAATTAAGGAAACAATCCCATTTACATTGCATCAATGAGAATAAAATGCCTAGGAATAAATCTAACCAAGGAGGTAAAAGACTGATACTTGGAAAACTATAAGATATTGATAGAAGAAATTGAAAATGATATAAACAAATAGAAAGATATACTATGCTCATGAATGATATAATTAATAATTTTAAAATGACTATAAAACTCAAGGCAATCTACAGATTCAATGTAATTTCTATCAAAATATCAGTGACATTTTTCACAGAAGTAGAACAAATAATTCTAAAATTTGTATGAAAATACAAAATACCCTGATAGCCAAAGCAATCTTGAGAAAGAAGAAAAAGCTAGGGGTATTATGCTCTCTGATTTCAAAGTATAATACAAATCTACGGTAACAAAAGGAGTATTTTACTGGCACAAAAATAGACAAATAGGTCATTGGAACAAAATAGGGACTAGGGAAATAAACTGATGCACATATGGGCAATTAATCTATGGCAAAGGAGGAAAGAATATACAATGGGAAAAGACAGCCTCTTCAATAAATGGTGTTGTGAAAACTGGACAGCTACATGGAAAAGAATCAAACTGTACTGCTTTCTCAGGACATATACAATAATAAACTCAAAATGGATTAAAGACAAGTGTAAAAGTTGAAACCACAAATATTCTTGAAATTTCTTTGACATCAGTCTTAGCAATAGTTTTTTTGGATATGTCTTCTCCGGCAAAGAAAACAAAAGCAAAATTAACAAAGGACTGCATCAATCTAAAAAGTTTTTACACAGTGAACGAAGCTATCAACCAAACAAAAATGCCACCTACTGAATGGGAGAATATATTTGCAAACAGTATATCTGATAAGGTGTTAATATAAAAAAAATACAAATAACTCATACAACTCAACATCAAAAGAACAAACACCATGATTAAAAAAATGGAGAGAGTATCTGAGTAGACATTTTTCTAAAGAAAATATATAGATGGCCAACAGACACATAAAAAGATGCTAAACATTAATCACGAGGGAAACACAAGTCAAATCCACGATGAGGTACCACCACCTTACACCTTTCAGAATAGACATCATCTAAAAGATGACAAGTAATAAGTATTGGTGAAGTTGTGGAGAAAAGGGAACACTTGTGTGCTGTTGGTGAGATTATAAGTTGGTGCAGCCATAATGGAAGACAGTATGGAGGTTCCTAAAATATTTAAAAATAGAACTTCCATATGATTCATTAACGTTACTTCTGGACATTTACCCAAAATAAAAAAAAAACACTAATTTTAAAAGATGTATGCTCTCTAATGTGGATTGCAGCATTGTTTACAATAGCCAAGGTATGGAAACTACCTAAATGTCCATCAACAGACAAATGGAAAAAGAAGATGTAGTATATTTACACAATGGAATATTACTCAGTCATAAAAAATGAAATGTTGCCATTTGTGACAATGTGGATAAATCTAGAGGATGTTATGCTAAGTGAAATAAGTCAGACCAAGAAAGACAAATATGACAAAATCTCATATATGCAATTATAAAAACAAAACAAACCAACAAACAAAATGAAACAAAAATAGACTCATAGATGCAGAGAACAAATTTGTGGTAGCCAGAAGGGAGAGTTTGTAGGGGGGTGAAATAGGTGAAGGGGATGAAGTGGTATAAACCTCAACTATACAATAAATAAGTCATAGGGTTGTAATATATTGCATAAGGTGTATGGTCAGCAATATTTTAATAACTTTGCATGGGGACAGATGGGACAGACTTATTGTGGTGATCATTTTATAATGTATGCAAATGTCATGAAACTAACATAATATTATATATCAACTATATCTCAATTTAAATAAGTAAATAAATAATTTAAATCCTTGCCATCATGTTATGTCATATCTTTTTCCAAATAAATTATCTAAAATAACTACAATACATTGTCATATCTAAAGAAATTATCAATAGTATATCATATTCTATCTAGACCACATTACATTTTTTCTAGTTTTTAAACAAATATCACTTATTATGAATGATTTATTTGGATCATAATTTGAACAATGTCTTTGCATTTTATTCCATTTCTTAAGTTTTATTTAACAAGGAACGCCCATTCCTTCCCTTCTTTCCCATCATGTTATTGATCTCTCAAATACACATGACTATTATCCTCAAGAGTGTTCAACATTCCAGATTTGACTAATTACTTTTTCATGGTCTCATGTAACAGATTTTTTCTATTCCTTATGTGTTTTTCAATCGACTTAGATATGGAAGTTGATTACATTCAGGAATCAGGGTTTTTTTTTTTTTAATCAAGAAAGCTTCATTGAAGCATTATATATTTCATATTACATCACATCAAATGGCCAACAATGAAAGACTGTCCCAAATTAATGATGCTAAAATAAATTGGTAGGTTCATGTGTTGTTTATCTGATGTCAGATTCCTCGTCAACAGTTCTTGCAAGGGTTTGTTTTAACATCCATTGATAAATGTTGCCTGGATCAATATTTCACTAGAGGTTGCAAAATGGTGTTTCCAAATCTTATTTATTTAACATGTTCCAAGATGGAGCCTGTGTCCATTTATCATGACCCCATTGCTTTCTGGAACTACTAGACAATGCAGGCCTATTTTGTACAATTTTTGCCCCAAACCTCAAATCAACTATTTCTTCAAGCAGCCATGGTTCCCTTTAATGGATAATAGAAACTGTCTCAGCCCAGGTTCCTTAGTAAATAGATTTTGGTGCAATCTCAGGGCAGCATGAGTAAGGGAAATAGAAAGCGAAGCAGGAAAGAGTGGGAAGCAAGGTAAGATAATGTTTACTCAGGTTTTTGCTTTACGCTAAGCTCTGTTGGAGACATATCCTTGCCGAACACATCTGTGTGGCCATGTGGGAGTCTCCAGAAAGGTTTTACAAAAAAATCGTGCTTTGGAGCATCCATAAGAGAGAAAAGAAGGGAATAAGTACATCTGTCTAGCTCCATCTTCTTTTATTTACCATTGGTCTATGTTCATTCCTAGGAGTTAGTTTTTTGCACTTCTTTTCTGCATCATCTGAGACTTTTAGGAGCTAGTTGGGAAGCCAGATTCTATGTCCTACACTGTGATATTTTATCTGCATACAGGAGTTGTGAGAGGGACCAAAATCTTAGAGGTGTGCTTGGTTGGCCTGGTTCTGAGAGTGGCAAACAAATGGCAGTACCTGGTATCTTAGGTCAAGGTGTTTGTAGGGCCCATGCAGTGGAACTGAGTGGACACGAAGGGAGTTAGTCAGTTGGGTGGCAGCTCAGGTGGAGCAAGCATCCTAGGGCTGGGAGGTACATGAGGCCAAGGGAGTCAGGAGAGATACATATGGTACATTTGACATAGAAAATCATGATAATTTTAAAATATAATTTTAAGCAATATTTTTTTTTTTACATTATGAAAAGATCCACGCTTCAGCAAAATGATGTTATTCCTAGAAAGCAAAACCTAAGCTGTATGAGTTAAGATACTGCTAGAGAGCACACATAACTTCCATTATTTTCCATTAGCTGAAACTCAGTTGTTTGACCATACTTAAGTTAAAGAGAGTCTGGGAAATAAGGTATAGCTGTATTCCTGGGGGGAGAAGTAAATGGGTTTTGGAGAGCCAGTTTCTGTTGCATAGATAATGTTTAGCATTGGAATATTTCTAAAGTATTGTAGTGATGGCCTTTTAAGTAGTTATTCGTTCTTGTTAGAGGTTCATATGTAATATGTCGCAGAGATCACTGATGTAATATGCCGCAGATATCACAGATGTTTGGCCACAGGTAGCATTTTTCTGGTAACTGTCATGGCTTTAATTCAAAATTAGAAAATAGATGAAGCAATAAAAATAGGAAAATGGCCATCGCAGAATACTTGTGGTATGCTGCAGCTGAATCACATGCTGATAAAATTTCGGTTGCTAACTTCTTTTACTATACTCTAACATTCAGGTCAAGAAGATATTGCTACTCCTCTATTATATAACGTTGAAATGGCAACATAAGGAATAATTAATTTGTTTATTAAAACTGAAGTTCAATTTTATAGTGGGAACAGCAAGCTATTCAGTGAATTTTATTTTGATCCATTTAATGTATTTGAATATAAAAATTCATTCTTGCATATTTATGAATCACTATATATTTTATAAAGATATGACTCAGTATTATTACTGTTACATAAATATTGGAAAACAAAGTAGAACACAACAATATGGCATGATATATCTTTTTCTAAGAAAAAAGTTTCATTTATTAAAAGAAATAAGATGTAGTGCTGTGTACATCTCATTCTATCATATCAGGATGTACTAAATGTCTGTGTGTCTTCCTTTCAATGATGTAAAAATCAGTGGGTTCAGATGATGGCAGACTGATATTTCTACTGAAATGTTCTTCATCAGCCCTTTACCTAATGGTTTTAACATCTACTAATAATCATTGCCTGAGTAAAGTATTTGTTATTTTTTAATTCTATGACTCATTTTGCATTTATTAACTGTGATTATTTTGTAAAGTAGAGCTATCCTTCATGAATGATTTGATTGTCCTGAAACACAGTCCCTATAGGAAAGGCAAAATAGATACTTAAATTCTTTCCCTTTTTTATTTTATAGCAATTCCCAGAATGATGAATGTTGTATCCAGCAAAGAAAATTAATGATTTTGCATTTATTAGTGTGAAATAATAAATTTTTAGATATTATACATGTTTCAATTCATTGCTGTCATTGTTCTTTATGAGCTCAAGTTATCCTGTCTTTTCTAATGGGATGTGATTAAGTCTCCACTTAAATGATAGCCTTTATAACCACAATAAGGAGTCCCAATCTCATTCTGTACATTCCTACTGAGACCTTAAATCAGCTATTTCCCCAAGAACGTTTCTTTTAGTGGTGAATGGAATTTGGAAACCACAATTTGTGCACTGTTTATTCATTATTTGTATTATTTGTCCATTACAGGTGTTCATTGTTCTTATAAACCTTTACAGTGAACAAAGCTAATAAACAGGCATTTTTAAGAAAAATGTTAAATAAACCATGAATTCATACTGATATTTCTAATTCAAAGATTACAGGTTTTATTTTATATACGTATGTATCTCTATTCTTTTATTTTGAAAGTATACTCTTTTAATAATTTTAACATTTAAATGTACATACTGGGTATTTCAAAAACAATTATACTAAATATATTACTCACAAGAAGACCAAAGAATGTAGATTAAGATGTGTGTGTGTGTTTGTGTGTGTGTGTGTGTGTGTGTGTGTGTGTGTATGGTTTCTCCTTGGTATGTATGTCTAATTAGAGGCATGACATGGGACATGACAGTTCCATACTGTCAAAATACTGAATTAAAATGCTTATCTTTGTGGTTATAATTCTTCTATAAAGAAAAAAAATTAACTTCTCAATAATCTAACTGATATATAGTTAATTTTCCATTTATTCTTATTTTTTGGAGGTTGCTTTTTTTTTCTTTTTGTTTGATTTTTAAATTAATGTAAAACATTTATATAGTTCCAAACTCAAAACTATGAAACAAGTACATTGAGAGCTTGCTTGCATATTTGTTCCCACATCCAATTCTCCATTTCCTTAGTAACTAACAATTTTTATTAGTTTTTAGTTTATTCTTCCATTATTTCTTTCAGAGAATATTAGCAAACATGTGTTTGTATATTTCCCACTTCTTTCACAAAAGGGAGCATATACTCACTGTTCTGCACCTTATTTATTCACCTAATATTGCATATTTTTTGTAGTCTACCTTAGGAATGTATCCCTTGACATGGGATTGCTAGGTCAAAGTGTCAATCCATATAAAATTTTATCAGTTATTGCCAAGTTCCCTTCAATAGAGTTGTATCATTTTGTGTTTGAGAAGATTTTGAAAATAAGAGTTCCCTTGTCTCTGAACTACTGAATCAGACTCTGAGCTTTAGGTTCCCAGGTGATTTGGATGATGGCCCTGGCTTTTGGAAGCTTGTTCTAAAGGAAATTTTAAAGTCCAACATGAAATTAAATCCAATCAATTGCTCATTTGATATGTGCTAGGTATTATGCTCAGCACTAGTGAGAGAAATTCTAAGATGAACATAATATAGTCTCCCTTGGAGGATCTCATAACCTAGATAGTGGAGAAGAAACATTTATATACAAGTCATTGTAACATCATGTGATTGCTGGTATAATAGAGATGTATACATGGTACTAAGGAAACACAAAAGTGCTGGCACAAAACCTCTGTCTATGAGAATTGTACCTGGTATAGATTGGGATATACTGCTCTTAGAAAAAGCAGAAGTATGTATTTAATAAACTGTTTACAAAACTCATTTAATGGATTCTTCTTGAGAATAAATAAACATGAGTTTAACTCTGAATTTATCTCATTTGTACTTGCTTCTTTGCTGGTTTATTCTTTGACATAGCTTCCAGTTTTCAAGTTGGAACTACCATGGACCTCTATAAAGATTTTTGAACCTAAGGTGATAACAACATGCAGAGTCCTAACATAGTGATATTTTCAGTGTGAAAACATTACCATAATTATGAGCATATTGTGGTCTGCATAAAATAATTTTACTCATGTAGTTGACAGGAGAGAAGATAAAAGACAATAAAAAGAGAATTATTTATTAAAAAGATCTAATGTTACAAGAACAGTACACAGAACTATTATCTGACTGTGCCTTCCACATGGTATATACCATTATATATAGTATATATACAGACTGCATACAATATATTTAACGGTTTGACATGGGGTCCACAGTACCTTCATTTGGGTATGCAAGGCATTCAATTTCATGAAATTTTTAATTATGAGGAGTATTTTTTTCTTCAGAGTTCAACTGACGTTATATAAAAATACAGTCTGTTTAGTGATTTAAGACTGTGTGGTTACTATTCCATCCAAGAAAAAGCTGACTCAGTATAATGTACCTTGATAAGGAATGCTGTTCTGCTTTCTACAAAGTAACAAGTATGTAATACATAAGTACATAAACATTTTAAAACCTGTTTTTAATAGGTTTATGATGCAAAATACATATTCTGTGCATGTTGCATAAAAACATCCCGTATCGCTGATTCCTGTAAGAATACATCAGACATTCTGTATTTAGATATTCTGTCAGATATACACCATCCATCAGCTAGTCAGAAGTATTGGTTAATTTGAATTTGCCGTGTATTGGCATTATATTTCATGGGGCTTTGTTTTGTGAGTTTTATTAATAATTCAATTCTTAAAGTCCGTTAAGTCTAGTATGAAACACCATGGAAAATGAAGAAAATGATTTGATTCATCAAATATGAAGTAAAAATTATTGCCCATTCTTTAATATTCTTGCTGTATTTTTTTCAGATGCATAATCTGCTCTTGTAGGCTATACCGTACTTGGGGGGAACTCATATTTTGCCTGCAAAACAGTTACCATCCCTCTATATGCAAAGTCCAGCCTCTCCCACTCCAAAGGAGGTACTCAAGGAAGGCCACTTGGTTGTCATTATTCACAGGCTTTGATATTCACCATCCGTGGTAATTTACTACAATAATCTATTAATCAAAATAGTCTTCTAAATCACTTCTTGTTTGTTTAGGGTTGTTTTGGGCATAATTCCCCCCAAAGAGGATGAGTGACCAACACAAACAGTGGTTCTGTGTCTCTGAATCCAATTTCTGAGGATGTTCAAAACAGAAACTCCAATCTCTCTTCTGGTTCTACAAGGATTAACCTCTAGAGCTGGCAGTTTGAGCTCAATACTGCTTCATTTTTCTTGCTGTTAAAGATGTGAATAGAATTAACAGGTTTAGATTTTATAAAGGAAAAGAAAAGAATCTACCTTTTGTTCTCATATTAACACCTGTAAAATGGTAGTTTCTCCAGGCTATTTTTTGGCATATGACTTTGCAATAACTATCCCTTCAGGCATCTTCTTGGGTCTAATGTGAACTCTGGCACATTCTCATACTGGTTAGAATATCTGTAAAATATCATCACATAGAAAACTTTCACCTCACTTTCCAACAACTATCTAGGATCACTTAGGTTCAAGTTGAGTCCTCAAAGAGCAAATGAGTATTACCTCCTAAGCAGTGTATGGCTAGATGGACTAGCTGAGCCCCTGTACTGAGGCCATGTTTCCACACACTGCTTAATTTAAAAAAAAGTCAATTTATCCAAGAGGTCTTCTTTATTTTAATAGTTGGTAAGATTTTATTAATGGCATGTGATGCATGGAACTCTTTAAAAAAATCAACATTTTTTATGCTTGAACCATTTTAATCAGTAATTTTATGCAAAACCAGTAATTTTATGCAAAATTACTTGCAGAACAGATTTTCATTGTCCTTAAAATTATTTGCAGTTAGAAGAAAACCTTGGACCTAATTCAACACCTTTTGTAGCAGTGGGTGGGGAAATGGGGAAGCTCTGTCCCATATTCATTTCATTTTCAAGTTAGCACCCTTGGCAGCATGTCAGTATCTGCAGCTTTTAGTGATCATATATATATTTTTTGTGACTTTATATTTTGTTATTAAAAATAAACATTTACTATATTTGCAGCTAGATAACATAGTACTTGATGAAAAACAATAGCACTTCAGTTCATTTGGACTCGCTTTCTATTTACCTTGCACTAATGTAAATGGCTTATTCCCTATCCTAATAACTTGCTCTAGGGATGCATATAGAATAGCATATTGACAAATTTTGCTATTTCACGATGCAATCATACAATATTTTCTGAGAAAATTTGTGTACTTATCCTATAATGGACCACACAGTTGAAGTATTTTTTTTATATCTCCTGCTGCTTTGTCAATTGGAATAGTCAGCCAAAGGAAAAATGAAAAACAGTAGACTTGGAGTCTTAAGCAAATATTTCATTCTCCGTTTTGTATTTGTGTTTGAAACAGATCTGCTAGAGACCACTTGCTTAACAAATGGATGGCACACACTCAGGGTCATCAGATATAAAATCAAATTCCAACATACTAAAAAAGTAAAGAATACATTTGACAGAAATTACCTTTGCTTGCTTACAAAAATTTATTACGTACAATCTGCATATTTTTCTTGGACCAATAACTGTCCTCTCCATTTACAAAAACCAAAGAGAAACCTGACCACTAAGTAATATTCCCCCCAACCTCCTGTAAGTGCAACATGTGTAGTTCCAAGTTTTTAACGCTTATCTCAAGGTCCTGGGTCTCCACTTACATTACACTCTATTCACTGTTGTTATCAAGTTAAAGCAAAGAAAAGCAAATTAAGTCTGTAGTTTTCACCAAGAGGTTGAAGGAATCATCAATGCCAAAAGCAATGTTACTGATGATGAGGACGTGGAAAGAGTGTGGAGGGTCGACTGAGCACTAGTGATTTTCCCACCTGTGGAAAAGAGAAGCATTATATGGACAAAATTATTTTGGTTTTGCCTGAGCTAGAAAAGAGTTGTTTTAGGTATGTTAAGACAAATGAATGCAACATCAATCCTCTTTCTGATGAGAACGTTCCTTGTGCTTATGAAACACAATGTTTCATAGATGTTGTCTGGGGTTCTCAAAAGGTATATGGAGGGCAGAAGTGTATATGGAATTTATATTTAAAAGGCTGTGTCATGTCGAGCAAATACACTTAATTAGGAGATTCAGTATAATTTTCAACATGATGCACTGATGGAAAATATCCCAAATTCCAGGTATGAAAATAAAATAATTTCTATAGTGCATAGTTCAGGAAATGGAGTAAAAATAATTAGCAAAAGTTTGTGGCAACAAGAATTCATAATTTATTTTTTAAGTAAATTTTTAAATTTAATAATAAAATATTAATTTATTTAATTTACTTATGGGTCCTTGATTGATTTGACTGTTTCAATTGAGCAGTCTTAAATTATAGATTCTCATGCCAAAATTGGTAAAGAAGGGGCATCTTTCATTAATCTTACCTCTACCCAGGAGAAGTTCTTCCTTCTTGAGACAAAAACATTGTATGCAGTTAATGTATTAGGGTCGTTTCTTGATTAAACTCACTGATTTGAATGTATTAGTCTGAAGTAGTTTTGATAGCTCCATAAATTCACAAACTAAGTACCACCCTTAGACCTAACTGCAGGAATGGTTCTTCAAGCCAGAGGTCTTTAGAAGTATCATCATCATGATTGATATTTAATGAATGCTTACTATATGCCAAGTACTGTACAAAGCCCTTCATACATGTTATTTAATTTGATCCTCACAACATTCCTATGCAGTAAGTGCTATTATTTATCCTGGTGTTGCAGATGGTACCAGGGCTTAAAAAGATTATAGAAACTTGTTTAAAGTCATTGAGCTAGGAATTAGTGGAAAGAGATGCTCTTATATGTTGTCTCTATTAAAACAATGACTGGCCTTGATTAAAACCATGATAGACTAATAATAAAATGTATGAACTGACTTTTGGAATTATCCTTCTGTCACGTTATCCTCTCTGACCAGACTGAGTGTAACAGGATTCTGGGTGTGATTTTTGTTATAGGATAGAGTCTAAATTTATTTTTCAGATGTTTCTTTAAGAGCTGAAGAAACTTTTGTTTGGTAAACTAAACATATACACACTCTAAAAGCAGCAAATCTTCTTTCCTTTGAAAACTGTTACAGCTAAGGCACTAATAAAACCTATTATTCAACATATTGGGGAGTGTTACATATATTTCAACTTGTACAAAATGGGGTCACTGTGAACTGCATGGCCACATGTGAGCTATAAGAAAGGCATGATGACAAAGCCTCACTGGACTGGTATGTGCATGCTTAATAAATGACTGTAAAAACATTCTTTCTGTTTATTTGAGAGTGGCTGCATCCTTGTTAAGTCAACTTACATGACATTTTTACAAAAAACCCCTCACTTTCATAATGCTAATTAGGGTCTATATCTCAAATTCCACATAGAATCCACAAAGTAAAAATATGCTATTTCAGCATAGCAAAACAAAACAAAACAAAACACAAACAACAACAAACATTGGACTAAGTTCTAGTCCCAGATATAAAACTAACTATTTTACTTGAGCAGAGCAGGTCATTCAACTTCTTAGGCTTTTGGTTTTTGGAAAAAGATAAGAATGAAATCAATCGTTGCTCATGTTTTATCGGTCTAAGAAAATACCATGAGATTTCACTTCATTAAAACTCAGGAAATGGGTTGTACTGGCCAAAGTATTATTAACTAAAACATAAAAGTTGATAATTTTTTTTATGGAATAGAAGTTACAAGTTAATTAAACTATAAATGGGAGAATCAAGATGTTTGTAAGTACTTTCAATCTGGAGGTTGATATTATTTGTATGATACTTTAGAATCTGATTGTGTTACATTTGAAAGGAACCTTGGAGAGCCAGAGAATAATAAAATACTTAACTTATAAGTTTGCTAGGAGAATAAAATAAAATGACATATAAAAAACATGTAAAATGCAAAGAACATGACCAGAGCTCAGTAAATGCTCTTTGTATTGTTGTTATTAGAAATTTAAGACTTATCAAGCAAGCAGAGAGTTGTCATCTTTTTCACTTTTCAGAAATAATCTTTAGTTCTTCAATGTGCTCTTGAAAATCTGAACATTTCAATTGTGAATGAATCAGTGTAGAGACATTATTACCTTTCTTGCTCTTGAAACTATAATTTTATAAATAAATCATAAAGTGTATTAAATTTTTGTGTGGCCACAATGTATTTAAGTTCTCAGGTCTTTTCACCTGAATTTCTGAAAAAGTCAGATTTTTCTGTATCATGTGATTTTTATTTTTAAATGTTCATTTTGAAATAATTTTAGATGCACAAAAAGTTGTGACAATAAAATAAAGAATTCATTCAGATTCCTTAAATGTTTATATTTTATCTTCTTGCTATATTATTCTCTCTATAAATACATATGTTTATTTCCTTAACCATTTGAAAGTAAGTTGAAGACGTGATGTACCTTTACCCCTAGATACTTTAATGTGCAGATCCTAAAAATAAGACATTTTCTTGTATACCACAGTACAATTTTTAAAAACAGGAAATTAATGTTGATATAATATTATCTAATTTACAGACATTATTCAAATTTATCAATTATCCCAATAATGTCCTTTATTTCATCATATTTTTATGCAAGAATTTACTTACCAAGTATTATGGCAACAGCTTTTCCTCAAAGTTTCAGTCTATCTTACTATTTTCTCCACTATGTTTTCCTTCTATCTCATTTTGTGGCATCAAAAAAAATTCATAAGAAATGCCCCTGGTCTTAACCTAAGTTGAGCAATACACTGAATATAATAAAGCCACATTCAGAGTTCTACAGAATATCATTGGATACTTCCCTTTAGGTTGATACTTCTGCTTGAGAATGATTGCTCAATAAATAATATTCATAATTACCTATTAATTAAATGTACATTAAACATTTTTATACAAGGTCTTAAAAATTGCCCAATATTTTCTCAATGAGACATTTGTTTAATGAAATCTTTTCCTTTCTTTTTTGACTACCTCAATGAAATGACTACTTTCTTCCGAATTTGTAAAAATCTCCCTTCCTTTAATCAATTTTCTCTTGCTGGTGTAATAATGATGGCACTGGGGTTGAATCCTGGTTCTTCCACTTAGTAATAGTGTGATCTTAGGCAAGTTACTTAAATTTTCTCTGTAAAACAAGAATATTGCAACCTACCTCATAGATTGTTAAGAGGATTAAATAAGATGATGTATGTAAAGCACTTATGACTGTCCCTGACATATAGCAAAGGCTCAGTCAAAGCTAGAAATTATTAATATTGCTAATAATAACAATGATGCTCAAATAAGTTCTAGAGATCTAATATATAGCATAGTGATTGTAATTAATAAAACTGTAATATATACTTGAAAGTTGTTAAGAATGTAGATTTTAAATGTTCTCACTACAAAAAATAAATAACAGTTATATGATGTGATGGAGGTATTAGCTATATTTTTGCAATAAATCTGTGTACATATTTGCAATATACAAGTGTATCAAATCAACTGTTGTACACCTTAAACTTATACAATGCTATATCTCAATTATATTTCATTAAAGCTAGAAAAAGAAAAAAACCCCAAACAAAGATATTCAATGAAATTTATAATTTATTTTGCAATCCATAAACACAATCAAATTTTAATTTAAAAAGCATTCCCTTTAAACTTTTCTGTCCCTCACTTTCCATTATCTAATGATAAAGGCAATCATGACAATAGAGAAATGGGTATAATATATTAAATTAGTGCAATACTGGTTAAAAGCAATATTGAAAAGCACAAATGACCAGCAAGACACTACTTGAGATCAGGATAGCCAGGGGAATTTCACAAATAAAGATATTTTAATGAAAATGTTAACTCTTTTCTAGATTTGTAGAAATTCCACAGTTGTGAGTGGGCTGCCATGGTTTGTATTAATTGGAGGATCATATAGCAAATCAGAGTAAAATAAGAGAAACTTCAAAGTCTCTGAACCATGCAATCCATCATGTTAATTTTGATGAGTTTTACACCATCTTAATATTGTTAGTGGCTATCAAATTAAGCCTATCGTGTCAAAACTTACCTGAATATGATGAGACCCTGATTTGGGAGCTAGCGGTTCCATCCCCTCCTTCACTGTATGCTCGAACTTCAATAATATAGACTCCAGCATCAGGGAGTGGGACTACTGCTTGAGGTTTCTGTGTTTCAATAATTTGACTGTTGCTGTGACCCTCTTGCCTATAAAATACCTGGGAATAATATCAGATGTTTAAACATTTGATATGCAATCAAGGATTTCAAATGTTTATTGACTGCCTTCTGTATGTCACATTCTGAGCTAGGTAGGAGGTTACAGCTTAGACAGATATGTAAGCAAATGCAATGTATGTGTTATATGCAGCAATGGAAGTATACATAAGGGGCTATGGTAATACAAAAGAGAGTTTAATTCCGTCTGGTGGTTTAGGGAAGGTTTTTAGGAGAAGGTGACGCCGAGCTAAGTATTTAAAGATAAGTAGAGTTCACCAGTTGGAAAAGGCAGGGAAAAAAAAATCTGCAAAGAGATAAGAGAAGATTAAAAATACATCTAAGCGGGGCTTCCCTGGTGGCGCAGTGGTTGCGCGTCCGCCTGCCGATGCAGGGGAACCGGGTTCGCGCCCCAGTCCGGGAGGATCCCACATGCCGCGGAGCGGCTGGGCCCGTGAGCCATGGCCGCTGAGCCTGCGCGTCCGGAGCCTGTGCTCCGCAACGGGAGAGGCCACAACAGAGGGAGGCCCGCATACCACACACACACACACACAAAAAATACATCTAAGCAATAAGAAAGCAATAGCATTAGAAGACATTTGAGAATAGTGAGCAATTGAGGCTAGAGAAGTAGGTAGTGAGGGGGCAGATCCTTGAAAGTCTGTTATTCCTGATTCTTGAAATGAATAGTGTTCTGAGGGAGTACTCAAAGCTGTCATCTTCAAATCATTTGAAAGGAGCAATCAGAAAATTTGTTAAATACATCAGTAATAGATCCTTAACAATGTAGAAGATAGCTGAAAGCTTACTTTTATTTTTACTTTTGTGTTTGCCTTTTGGTAAATTGGTATTTGGATATATTGGGTAGCCAAGTTAAGTGTTTTTTGATGTCTGTTCATGGTACTAGAATTGAACATGTATGCATGGCAAAAAGTTTTATAACTACAGATTAGGACACAGAATTATCCTGTGTTTACAGGTCAGAAAACTAACGTCATAGAAATTATACTATTTATACAAGATCATATGGCTAGTTGTAGAAGAAATTGCATTGGAAGATTAGTATTCAGATGATCAGTTCAGAGGTGTTTCACAGTATTATACTGTTTCTACTCATTTGCCCCCAATAAACTGTTTTTGTGTGTGTGTGTATAATGGTCAAGTAGCAGCAGTTAAGATTTTAAATGCATTTGCATTGTTTCATTGTTTTTGTGCTTTTATCATAATTGTTGGTATTATGATTGCTTTGCATAATGGAGAGAACAATGGCTTTGCAGTCTCACAGATCTGGATTCAAAACAATCTCCTACAAAACAAAACAAAAAACAATCTCCTACACATTCCTGTCTGAGCAAATTTGAGCAAGTTACTAACCTTTCTAAATCTGAAGTGCCTGTACTGTATAGTAGAGATAATAACACCTATTTCATGGTTTTGTTAGGAAAATGCATGTAAAATGCCTAGCACAGGACATGGTAAGCTTAATAAGAGAAAGCGACTTTTTCTGTTGCTATTATTGTTCATTGTCAATGGTCAGTATTTCATTTACATCATAAAAGATGAACTTCCTTGGGAGACTAGACAAAAATTTATAATACTTTTTGTTTATTAAAAATGTGTTTTGAACTTGAACTAACCTGCATACAAGAAAAAAATACTTTAGAAAAGTAATATTTTCATATATTGAAGCGTGCCCGTACTTGATCCTCCTTTCTGCATTCTGGTAAAGTATGCTGCCTCCATTTACTTTCTCTATCTTTCATGGATTTAAATTTACTTCGGAGTCTTGGGAGAGAAGTAAATTCTCTGTAAAAGTATAAAACATGTGCAATAATTCTATCTACTGAAATTCTTATAGGGAAGGATGCCGTAGGTTTAACATACTTGGGAAGTGTCAAGAGCAAAATCAAATATTTTACTGGGTATCTCATGGGAGTTAGGCACAATGCTATATACTGGAGATTCATCAGAGAATGACTATATGGTCCCCTCATGGCACTTACAGTCTAACAGTGGAGACAGATAAACAGTGCAATCGAGTGTGCTATGTGCTGCAATAGGAAACATATTTGATGCTATAGCCATGTACAGAGTGGTACAGATTTGGGAAACAGAAACATTTCTAGAAGGATGCCTATAGCACGTTCTTTTGGCTTTAAAAAATGAAAATTGTATCAGAATTTATGCTTCTCATTTTGACTTAGCAGCATACTGAATTAGAATTCTGTTCATCCACATGAGGTAATTAGAAAGCAAATTTATGGCAACGAAAAAGTATGTAAATTGGTGAGGATTGGCAGGGGAGTGACTATTTTAGAGGACGTTGTTATTATGGTTCAATAAATTACAATTCTTATGACAAAGAAAAATGCAGCCAGTAATGCATATCTAATGTGGCTGTAAAATCTAGAGTTGAAGAAAAATTTGTGGATCAGTTGAGATTTAGGAACAAAGGTAAAGGCAGGAAAATATCAGTTAATGGTAGCAAAAGAAGTTTGAGATTAAATGTGGCTTTTAACAATACATCCAGGGAGATGTAGTGCTATGAGTCAATAAGTAGGTATACTAAGTGAAAAGATACATTAAATTAATGGTTAGTTAGCGTGATTTAGAGAATCTTTGCTAATTTTAAAGTACTGATTTAGAAAACATGACTACAAATGAGAGATATGAGAAGATAAGGAGTTATCAAGACATGTCAGAAATAGTTATCATATTCAGTAAGAAGAACAGGGAGTACTTTGAGAATCTGGACATTTATAGATCGGAAGTTGCAATGATAGCTATCTCTAGGCATAAATAGAATTGTCTATTGTCAAGACTATTCTCAAATTCTACTTAAAAAACTTAGCCGAAAAGATGATCCTAAACAAAAAATTAGCGCAGTCCTGTTATTCTCAAAGGCATGATCTAGAAATGGCTAGTTTATATGTCTGATAGTAACAATAATGGTGTGAATGTGCCTAAAAATATAGCAGAATAAATTTTTTCTAGTTTTACCCACAAGTGCCATTGGAAGGATGGATCCTATTAAATGGAAGGGCTATTCACTTGCTGAGCATCTTGGGTACAATTGTTCTTCACAAAAGTGGGTGAGGAATCCAAAACCCCAGTGGCAATGGGTGGGTGAGGAGGAATCAGCAGGATAGTAGAATCTAGGTGAAAAGAAGGTGGGAGGCTCAAGCACCAGTGAGAAGCCACAAGCTGTAGGGTGACTACAAGGACTTTTAAGGACAGAACTTCCTATGGCAATTTTCAGATGTTTGTTTGTATGGTGTGCCTTTCACTCTATCTCCCACTGACATTTCCATAAAGTCTTCTTTGTATATGTATATACTTGACATTATACAAGCCATTTCTGTTTTAATCTTTAAAAAAATATTTTATGATGAAAAAATATAAGCATAATCAAATATAGAAATGATGGTATAAACCATTATATATGAGTCTTTTTAACTTGTAGGGATCACAGAAAAGAGGCTGAGTCCCATATTTGGAGTAAATATAAGATAAAGGAACAGCTGTAAGATACAAGAAATCAAGGAGACCAGAATGGCCATAGACCTTAGGCTCCCTGAGAAGCTGGAGAAATATAGGGATGGGTTTCAAATTTCCACAGGCTGTGGAATACAATTTCAGTTCAAGTGTACCTATATCTCAGGAGTCTGGCAGGCCCTAACTGATATCTAAATGGAATAAACAAACAAAAATTTCTGTCTATATTGATGGATCATATAATAACTAGTAAGCTTTGAGCCTGATTTTCCCCATACTCTCCCTGGCTCTATAAATACCAGAAAGTAGAGGTGAGGGAGAAAATGTATGATGAAGAGGTCGTATATCTGGGAAAGGATATTTCTACATATAGACAGAAAAATGAGACCCTGTTTTCTTGATATGTAGGCTGAAGCCCTTATCCTGAATTCCCTCTGAGTGCTTTTGTCTTCTGAATGGACAGAAGTCTGTCTTGGTGGGGAGGGGGATATTTGCACAAGGAAAAACATAGCCCCTGGGTAGTTAGCATTTATTTTCTCTTTCACTTAAGTTTAAGTCTGTATAAGGAGAATAAGGTGGGGATAAGATGGCTGTTTTACTTTATAATCTTGGTAAGTTTCTTTCACAGTACAAAGAAAACAATTCTCCATTCTCAAGATCATTAAGGAGAAATATGGCTAGATATACTTTAGTCCACAGTTTTGTTATTGGCATTTATTTGGAAGTGGTAGTAACAGACATAACATGTGCCAAAATTAGTAAGGATTCTAGATTCAGACCCCAAGCTAGTGGAATCATAAAAACAAAGTTTTATTCATTTAAAAATACTTACTTGGGAAAAATAAGTTAAATTAGGAAATTTCTTTGAAGTTTTTGTTCCACTTTCCTGATTTTATATATATATATATATATATAAAGAAAATATGGAGCTAATCTGAATTGGGAAATATAAAAAAAGTCAAATATTAAAATGACCTGAAGAAGTGATGAATATGCTAAATAAACTCTCAAATTTGACTCATATTTTTAGGTGGGAAGCTATTTTGTTTGAGTGGAAAATATTTGTAGCCATGTCTACAAACAACAATTATTTTCCAGCATTTTTCTTGTTGTTCATGCTTCTATTCCTCTTGCTTGTTAATAGAAGCTGTGATATCTTAAAAGTATTACTATTAAATCTGGACTTCTTAAACAAAATCCCAAGAGTCCAAGTTCTCTTGGACAGTCTCAAAGAGCAGTGAGAAATTTCAGTACTAGCTAATTCTATGTATCTGAATAGATTCAATTTTAATGTGTTTCCTGTGACACTGTCATATATGGTTCAATTCCATCATTCTTTCACTATAATCTTGGTCACTTTTGAAGTCTCTGATAAGATTTTGTGGTGGGGAGAACTTCTTTTTCTCTTAACACCTTTGAACCAAATTTCCCTTGTTATTGTATCTTTCTCTGGTAATATCTTGTCTTTATGTATGTTGCTGACACCTCAATCTGTGGAATCAAGTAAAGGAGTAAGATTCATGATTCCTTCGAAAATGGATTGGTCTAATTCCAAGCTCTGCTGTTTTATCTTATTATCTTATGTTTTTTTGTGTGTTTTATTTTTTTGAGAATAAATTGCATCCAGTATATAATATCTTAACTATAAAAAAGAAGAGTTTAATGGATTATTTATGGATCAAGTCTATGGATATAAAACATGGAATATACAATGCCTACACTTTAAGCCTCAGGCATTAACTCCTAGTTTCCAGCTTCAAATTTACATACCATGTATATTTCTAGTGATCTCTTTTGCTTTTACAAGCAAAGTAACTTGGCCAAGACAAAAAGTAAAAATAAATTCACTTTCCTTTTGATATTGCAATTAATTGTGGAAGCTCTCTCTTGCGCTGATTAGCAGGAAATCCTCTACTGTAAATTTTCCAAGAATCTCAAGAGGCAAACTTAGTCTTAATACATCAAGCTTACCTCAAATTACCTCATGGAAAGAGAAAAGATTAGTGTGTTGACATGTCCCTAATTTTGTTAATTTTTTTGTGACAGCCACACACAATTATGTTTAAGAAGATGGGGCTCAGTAATACAGTGGTGCCACTCTTGGTCTGGCAGTCATTTTTGGGGGATGTAGTAGGAATCAAAGTCTTCTCCCTCTGAGTACCATACTAGCCACTCCATATATGTGTGAACCTCCCTCCAGATGGTACAGCTCTTTCACTGCATGCAGATCCTTGCCTAAGGCTGCAGTAGTTCTCCTCCAACTCATGCTCAGAAAATGCTCAGCTACTGTTTCTAATCATATCCCTGTTCCATTATGCCTGTGTCAATAGGAGCTTTTATGCTTAGTCACCTGCCCTGTGAAAACCAGACCTTCCCAGGAGAATCCAGGCTCTATGTTAAGCCTCAATCATCAATCTGAAGTCCCCTTTCCGTCATAGGGCCCTTTGTGTCATTCCTGCCAGTAGGTCTCTAACTGGGGA
The DNA here is from genome assembly GCF_002837175.3 of Physeter macrocephalus. NCBI lineage: Eukaryota > Metazoa > Chordata > Mammalia > Artiodactyla > Physeteridae > Physeter > Physeter macrocephalus. The sequence continues at coordinate 33,180,906 of NC_041229.1, forward strand.
TTAGCCCATACATCAGAAGTTCTAATAAGGTTTAGTTGCAAAAGAACAGGTTTTGAGGTCTCACTCCATTTGTTATCAGCAGAGTCCTTTCTTAGGAACTAGATTTTCCTTCTCAGGGACATAAGGATGTGAGACCATTTCAAGGAAATAAAAAAAAAAAAATCCTCTGTCAACATGTAGCTACTTGTCATTATTTATACAACTAAGATGGACCATGTTAGTGATTACCCGCTCCACAACAATGTATTCCAGGTGACTTGTGCTGTCTTCATTGAGACAGAGCTGGCAGGCAACTTTTAAAGATCAGTTTCTTCTGTTAAAATATTTTAAAATTCCACCTTACTAGATGGAATTCTTCCAATAACAATAAGAAAGACAGTAGCTATTTTTCAATGAGCACTTCCTATATGCTAAGCATTTTACACAAATTATCTTACTTAATCCTTAAAATAATCTGTATGTTATTAGTTTTACATTTTTTTGAAGTTAAAATGAAACTCAAGTTAAGCAACTAGCTCAAAGTTACACAACTGGGATTTGAACTCAAGTCTGCCTGACTCAGAAGCCAGTGCTCTTTTCCCATTCTACCACAACACATGGGAAGGCCATGATAGGAAAAACACACAGCTGATAATACACACTTGTGAGTAATTTATGAGTATTTTATGCATAAAATACCTCAAGTTGGGTCAAAGTTTAATTTATTCATCCACTCTAGAAATGTTAGGGATAAAGAGATGAATAAGACAGAGGCTTTGCTTTCAATCATATATAAACAGGCTGGGGAGATAGTCACATGCAAAGAGGTGAGCAAAGGCAGAGGTAGAAGGGGCAAATGCGAGCAACAAGGAGGGTCATCCCACCTGGGAACCCTATGCCCAGGCTTATGTGTTCTCCAGGTTGTATGGTATTTCTTTTCTCACCTGAATGGTGCCTGAAGCCAAATGGCTCTTCCAGGCAGTCATATGCTTTTATCTAGCTCTTTCTTGCGTCTATTTGCCTCTCCAGTTTGGGAGATTGCTTGCCAGAGTTCTAATGATATTAAATTGGTTCTCAGATGATCCATCACCATTTCTGGCCAGACTGCTACCCTTAATCATTGAAGGATATCTTTTCCTTAGAATACAAGTTGTGAGGATGAGAGGAAGGATGTGGAAAGAAGAGGACTAAGAGAAGGATACAGAAGATGGCAGGCACATCTGCCCTCCCCCCAAAGATCAAATTCAATACCTACAAGGATTAGGACAGATTTGAGTGTGAGTGTTTAATTGTGAGGGTGTCTATGATCCATACTAATCATAGTCTGTAAGAATTGCTACAGTTTGTGCCTTAAGATATTCTTAATGGGAATTATCTAACTTAAAAATATATTCCATTTATAACTTTTTCTGTTTTTAGCTTCAGAATTTTAGCACTTTATATACAAAGTGCTGTGTTACCATCTCTGATAATTGAACAGCCACCTAAATGATGCTTTTCAGTCAAATATTATCATTGAAATTTTAAAAAATCTGCTATAAATAATATTCCACTAATGAATCAGTATGAGTTTAAGACAATAAATAGAATCTGATGTTATGGGAAAAGCATTTGAAATTCAGCCCATTCAATATATTGACCACATATTTTAAAATCAGAGACAAAGCTGTTTTTCAAAAACAAACTGCCTGAACATTTTTATATTTGCAGATCTCTTGCTGGCACAGAGCAGGATGACGATACGTGAAATGTTGTATCTATTTTGGAGCTTGCTGTCTCTCTCCATGGTCTCTTTCCTATCCCCTGTGCTGACGCTAGCATTTTTTCTTCTTGTGTTTCTTTGCTAATGGAACATCTTTCTACTCATACTATGTGGTCCAGTCTTTTCCATCTGCCAGGACAGTTTGCCTTTGGGAAGAGAATGCCAAGACTCTCTAAGCTCTGCTTGTCCTGACACTGCTTCATGGAGCCATTTTTACCCTGTATTCAAATTGTTGTTGTCTTTCCTACCCATTCCCTTCTTGTGCCTTGTGTAGCTGAAACTGATTTTGATTGCCATGAATTCCCCACTGCAGGACGCTCTTTCTAAGATACAGGTAGAAAAATGATTGAGAAAAAAATAGGTATGTTAATAGGTCTTTATACACCTTTTAAATTGCACATCCTCACATTAGCAATTTTTTAGGTGAGAGCCTATCCAAGAGAGTGAAAAAACACTGACCTTGTAGCCCATGACTTCAGACTCATTGGCTAATGGTCTGACAGGTTCCCAGTCCAGAGAAAGCTGAGAACCTTGCTGCTCCCATCTGAGGTTGTTAGGTGCTTGACTGGGGGCTACAAAATAAAAAGCAAAAGTGAGTGGACAAGGAGTCTTAAATACATTTATTCACTTAAATCCTTGTGAGTATTTCAGTCTTTTCTTGTGTTCAGTCTTTTCTTGTGAGTATATCAGTCTTTTCTAGTTGACTGGCACCATAGGCTTCTTTCCAGCTAGAGTCAGATAAGGAGGCTTTTGCTCCAGGAGTGTCATTTTAATAGCTACTCTGCTGAGCTTTTGAACCTGAATCCTTTTATCTCCCTTCTGTGTCAAAATTGCTTGGCCTTGTTTCCCAGGAAGATAACCCTTATCTACTAGGAATACAAAATTTTCTGAGCTAGCTTTGGAATTCAGATCTAAGCACTGAAACAAGACTATAAATCAAAACTCCTCTTCAACTCTGCTTTTTATGTACCTCACATGGCTTTCAGAAATGTTAAAAGATGTTTCCCTTTTGTCTGAAATGAACAAAAAGCCCAGGTCACTTACGGGATTTCTTTGTGGTTGCACTCACTTCACTGCTAGGTGGCCCATATCCAGCTCCATTATAAGCTCTCACTGTGAAGTGATATAATGTATTTCCTTCTAATCCTGTCAGGATGACAGATGACTCATTCCCCCTAGTTTTGATGGTTTCTGCTGCATCTTCTTGTTCCATGTCTTTCCGATAGCCAATCTGTCAACATGAAAGATTAATTTTAAAGTTTTCCCTGTGCTTATGATTGTTGACTTTTTTTTTCCTTTGGATGTTTCTCAAACCCATCCCTGGGAAATCACTCCTGTATCATCCAATTGACAGGTTCTACTAATGAGGCTAAAATCACTGTCTTGGCCACTGCCTGATTTGCATCTGTGTAAACCGCAGCAACTTAGCAGTACTCAGCAAAGCAACGAGAAATGTGCTACCTTGTAGCCTGGTAGTATGAAGAATCATTCAAAGAAATTGAAGAAGTTCTTTTCTCATAGGTCGTCGGAACCATTTCCCATTCAAAGCCATGGGGCTTTTAATGAATTACTTGAGAAAGAGGCATGAGAAATATTTCCTCCTGGGCCCCACACAAAGGTGAATCACACAGCTGGATGGATTTAACAGAGGAGAGGCGACAGAACACTCATGATAATTTGGAATGGTTTAAATGCAGAGAAATGGCTTTGCTAGGATATGGGAGGGCGGCAGAAGGGAACAGCTCTTTGTCAAAGCACAATTTGTGCATTGAGATGATCTTCCCTGGTTATGAGCTCTTGGTGGCTAGTCTCATGCAGATCTTGATCCCTTTATGAGATTCAATAATTATCTCTGTGTACCTAAAGCTTAACCTTATTCAGACACTGGAATTTAACCATGCATAAAGGCACAAGAGAGTAGTTTTTTTTCCCCCTACTTATTTACTGCGGTAAAAATAATGGAAGAGTAATTCTTCTTTCTCCAATTAATTACTGTGGTGAAAGAAGTGGACTGCTGCAAACATTTCATCCTCCTTCAAGTGCTTTTTCTACTCTGCAGGCTAGAAAACCAAACATCACATTTTCCAGATTCTAGTTTACCTAAGGTTGATGCTACAAAATTTGGGCAGTGAGGAGTTTGTTTGGAACTTGAGATTTTCTGTAACATGCCTAGGACTACCAGTTTCTTGGGGCCATAGGAAGTCACTGTAGGCTCCTACCTCTCAGGAAAAAACATTTCAGTCACTGTACCATATTAAAATGCGTCTACCAGACTAGATGTTGGCTAAAGACAAAGGGAGTAAGAACTGGGTAGAGGAGGAAGAAAGTTACAAATTATAACTGCAGCCTTATGAAATGAAGACTGTAAGAGCCATATTTTCGTCCTTATACTGTTTTATATCTAAATATTAAATAACTTGGTCCCCTTCCTTTCTTGTGAGAGAGTGTTGTGGGTGGGTAAATTTCTAATGTAGTTCATTACAGGAGATGGACAGATTGACTAATGGAAATTTCCTTGGCTCTCCCTTTTAGGGAGATGGTGGGTACATTTTCATTTGTTTAAGAGATATTTGCACAATGGAGTATTGTCATTGCCAGTTGTTGCTTTTGGGGAATTGTTGAATGGGGAGAAGGATGTGTATGGATGTTGAGTAACCAAAGGGATATGGTACTTTAGTTTTCAGCATCCATTTCACCCTCATTCTAGTGTCTTCCTGGACTGAAGAGATGCAAAAATAAAAATCATACTTCCAAGACTCCCTTGCAGTTAGGGCTCTGAATATGTTTTAGGCTTAACCAGTCAGATGCCATGCCTGGTATTTGAAAGTAAAAATGAGATGGAGAGTGAATTTCTACAAATTCTGTTTCTTTTGCCTACGAGTTTAGTAATGGAGACATTATTTTTCCTTTCCCCTCCACCCCCTGACTGTGGCAGCAAAAATGAATGGCTTATTGTCTAACCATTAGCTTTATGGCAATCAAGGAGCCAGACACAAGACATCCATCTTATTGGTGCAAATTATAGCAAACATGGCGGGATTCTGGAACAGGCAGTAATAGCAGAGGCTTCCAGATCACAGAGGCTTCCTGCATGTGGTGCCATCTTGTTCATGGTGGCTTCCAAACCATGGCAGTGGAGTGTGGGACTAGGACTGGAGACTTCCTGTTTTTAGAAGACATTAGTGTCTTCCTGGTGGCTTAGTCTTATTGACTAGCTTTAACAGTTACTCTTGAAAGATCACCCTGGAGTCTGGTAATTTAACTCAATAATTTTGTAAACCATTTAATACTTATAATAAAACACTTCTTACTTAAACTAGTTAGAGTAATTTAGTTCTTTGCAATTAAACTCTGCTTGACACACCTACACAGATCTTGAATATGAATATATATATATGATTAATAAGATAATCATAATCAAATTCCTATTTCTCATCCCTGTCTCTTCATAGATTTGAACTGGCATACAGCTGAGTGACTGAACTTCAGAAATTTGTTTGATTAAGCTGAAATGCTCTAACACTGCCTTCTGTACTATGTTTGCTCCATTAGTCCCAATTCCAAGAACTAACTTATCTTGCTTGGTCTCGAGCACACTTTTAACTGAAGAAATCTAAGTTATTTTTAAACTACAAAATTTGATGAGATGTTGTTGGATGAACAAATGTGTATCTTTCTCCTTCCCAGTGATAAATCTGATTTCTAGGTTTCTGCTTCAATTTTCTTTAATTGACTAGATTATTTTAAGTTAGTTAAATATATATATTTGAGGGAGTTGAGTGTGATTAAATTCAGCAAATTACAGATTTCGATACAAACACAGATTTCAATACAAATTCTGGACTTCTAAATATTGAATTTTTTTTAACATCTTTATTGGAGAATAATTGCTTTACAGTGGTGTTTTAGTTTCTGCTGTATAACAAAATGATCAGCTATACGTATACATATATCCCCATATCCTCTCCCTTTTGCGTCTCCCTCCCACCCTCCCTACCTCACTCCTCTAGGTGGTCACAAAGCACCAAGCTGATCTCCCTGTACTATGCAGCTGCTTTCCACTAGCTATCTATTTTACATTTGGTACTGTATATATGTCCATGCTACTCTCTCACTTCATCCCCGCTTACCCTTCCCACTCCCCGTGTCCTCAAGTCCAGTCTCTACGTCTGCGTCTTTATTCCTGTTCTGCCCCTAGGTTTTTCAGAACCATTTTTTTTTTTTTTTTTTTTTTTAGATTTCATATATATGTGTTAGCATACGGGGTGTGTTTTTCTCTTTCTAACTTACTTCACTCTGTATGACAGTCTCTAGGTCCATCCACCTCACTACAAATAACTCATTTATGTTTCTTTTTATGGCGGAGTAATATGCCATTGTATATATGTGCCACATCTTCTTTATCCATTCATCTATCGATGGATACTTAGGTTAAATATTGAATGTTTAATTTTCTGATGAATCACCACAAAATTAAACATCCCAAGTAAAAGATAAAATGTTCTGAAGTAACTGTGAGAAAACACAAATACTAGCTGCACCAGGTAAAACCTGTGATAAATCTAAAAAAATCCACACATTATTTCTCTTTCTGGCATATTGAAAAAAAGAGCTGGAGAAGTTATGACCTTCACAGTGAAATAATAATTTTATTTACTACATTTTTTTTTGAAGGAGGATAGGGTAAAACAGAAAAACAGAAAAATATCTGGAGTTTAACATCGTGCTTATTTAGTGATTCTTAACTTGGAATTGAGGTAATATAGTATTCATAAGTCACACTGAACCTTTGAAAGTTGAAACTTCCTCTTCATTCAATTTATTTCTTCATGATTCAATTCTATCCTGATGATAGATTTTATCAACCTATAAACTTTGGACTCTGTATGAGATCACTTGAAATGAGGTTAAAAACATTAAAAAAGATATAAATATCTGAAACTGGAAGAATAGATAACCTGCTATTTTATCGCCCTCACACAATTGGGGATTTTTTTGTGTGTGTTTATTCCTTCCTGTATTTTTATTACATATAGTTAATATAATTATGTACCTACTTTTCTTCTCTAACATTATAGTCACATATAAATATTTTCCCATTATTTATTTATTATTTTATTTTATTATTATTTTTTTTTTGTGGTATGCGGGCCTCCCTCTGCTGTGGCCTCTCCCGTTGCGGAGCACAGGCTCCGGACGCGCAGGCCCAGCGGCCATGGCTCACGGGCCCAGCCGCTCCGCGGCATGTGGGATCTTCCCAGACCGGGGCGCGAACCCAGTTCCCCTGCATCGGCAGGCGGACGCGCAACCACTGCGCCACCGGGGAAGCCCTCCCATTTTTTATATCAATAGTAAAAGTTTATCATATGCCTTGTGTACCAAATATCATTTAACCACTTTTCTATTGTGGAATATTTGGGTAGCTTCCAACTTTTGCTCTCTTAATTAAAATGTTACCATGAATATGTTCATGTACATTTTTTTCCACATATTGGAATAATTCCCCAGAATAGAATTCCAGACAGGTGATTATGGGGTCTAAGTTTATTGAAATTTTTATGCTTTTGATACAAAAATGCCACACTAGTTTTCAAATAGTTTGTACTAATTTTCATTTCCAACAAAGGGTATGAATCTGAGAGATATGCCATAATGTTGCAAGCTCTAGGCACATCATGGTTTTGGAGTCAGAAGGCCTAAATTTTAATCTTATTTTTGATATCTGTAAGCTTCATATAATGGGACAAGTTACTTAACCACTGAATCTCTATAACCTTGTTTATAAAAACCTCAGTTTTATGAATAGTTTTAGACAGCACCCTTATTGTCATCCAGCTACTTGAACTATTTTGTTTCTTGATGGTTTAACATTTCTGATTTTTGTAATTTGTAAATCTGTTTCCTTTTTTGCTATCCTTCATATTGTTTTGTTTTTTGACTTTGTTCCTCCAAATTATGTAATATTAATAGTGGCAGGCAGGAAGCATTAATTCTGAGTCAGCTGATACCTTTAAGATTGTAGATTTGAACCTAAATCTAGATGGCTTTTCTTAGTAGATAACCCATTTTTTTCCAAAGTTGATTCTCCATAATGATGATTTTAACTAAGCAGATAACATATTCAATTATCTGATATGATGATTCTAAGATATCCATGTCATACACAGTCTGGTTCCCTTACATGAAATTACAGGATCTAAAATCCATATTGCTGCTATATGGAGTCAGTGGTTACTGGATGAGCTATGAACTTTCCCCTCCTTCCCAGTCTTCATTCAGTCATATATATATAATCATTGAAGAATTCTTCCTAGTATTTTATATTCTCCTGTCTGATTTTTGTTACCTGTTAGATTTTAAAAACACAATTCTTAGCTCCTGTATTCACCCGTTTTTATAATTTAAATTGCACTCAATGATCACTGCTCATTCAATAGTGTACTCCCTGAATTTAATAAAGACAGCTCTACTCTCTGCTGTTATTTAATTGCAAAACAAAAATCCGATTTTTGCACCATTGAAAGTAATTTATTCTCTAGACTATTAAGGGTAGAGTTTTTATTTTTTAAAGTTTTTTAAAAAAATTTATTTATTTTGGCTGTGTTGGGTATTTGTTGCTGTGCGTGGGCTTTCTCTAGTTGTGGTGAACAGGAGCTATTCTTCATTGCGATGCATGGGTTTCTCATTGCAGTGGCTTCTCTTTGTTGTAGTGCATGGGGTCTAGGTGTGTGGGCTTCAGTAGTGTGGTGTGCAGGCTCAATGGTTGTGGCTCGTGAGCTCTAGAGCACAGGCTCAGTAGTTGTGGTGCACAGGCTTATTTGCTCTGTGGCATGTGGGATCTTTCCAGACCAGGGCTCGAAACTATGTCCCCTGCATTGGGAGGTGGATTCTTAACCACTATGCCACCAGGGAAGCCAAAGGTTAGAGTTTTTAAAAATAATCAAAATGCATATTGAAATGTAAATATTTTACCATACTTTGTGATCTTCAAAACTATTAATTTAATTACTTTTTCAAAAAATTGTTTTGAATCTGTATTATTTACCAAGCACTATGCCTGCAGGCAACTGGGGTAATGGTGAGCCCAAAAAGACATTGCATAAGACTCATCAGGAAAAAAAGGGAGAAGACTCAAATCAACAGAATTAGAAATTAAAAAGGAGAAGTAACAACTGTCACTGCAGAAATACAAAGGCTCATGAGAGACTACACAAGAAACTATACTCCAATAAAATGTATAACCTGGAAGAAATGGACAAATTCTTAGAAAAGTACAACCTTCCAAGACTGAAGCAGGAAGAAGTAGAAAATATGAACAGGACAATCACAAGCACTGAAATTGAAACTGTGATTAAAAATCTTCCAACAAAGAAAAGTGCAGGGGCAGATGGCTTCACGGGCGAATTCTAAAAAACATTTAGAGAAGAGCTAACACCTATCCTTCTCAAACTCTTCCAAAATATAGCAGAAGGAGGAACACTCCCAAATTCATTCTACAAGACCACAATCAGCCTGATACCAAAACCAGACAAAGATGTCACAAAAAAAGAAAATTACAGGTCAATGTCACTGTGAACATAGATGCAAAAATCCTCAACAAAATACTAGCAAACAGAATCCAACAGCACATTAAAAAGATCATACACCATGATCAAGTGGGGTTTATCCCAGAAATGCAAGGATTCTTCAATATACGCAAATCAATCAATGTGATGCACCATATTAACAAATTGAAGGATAGAAACCACATGATAATCTCCATAGTAGAAGAGAAAGCTTTTGACAAAATTCAAGACCCACTTATGATAAAAACTCTCCAGAAAGTGGGTGTAGAGGGAACCTACCTCAACATAATAAAAGCCATATATGACAAACACACAGCTAACATCATTCTCAATCAATCATCTCAAAAGATGAAAGCATTTTCTCTAAGATCAGGAACAAGACAAGGGTGCCCACTCTCATCACTATTATTCAACTTAGTTTTGGAAGTCCTAGTCACGGCAATCAGAGAAGAGAAAGAAAAAAAAAAAAGAAATCCAAATTGGAAAAGAAGTAGTAAAACTGTCACTCTTTGCAGATGACATGATACTATACATAGAAAATCCTAAAGATGCCACCAGAAAACTACTATAGCTAATCAATGAATTTGGTAAAGTAGCAGGATACAAAATTAATGCACAGAAAACTCTTGCATTCCTATACATCAATAATGAAAAATCAGAAAGAGAAATTAAAGAAACACTCCCATTTTCCTTTACAACAAAAAGAGTAAAATACCTAGGAATAAACTTACATAAGGAGGCAAAAGACCTGTATGCAGAAAACTATAAGACACTGATGAAAGAAATTAAAGATGATACAAACAGATGGAGAGATATACCATGTTCTTGGATTGTAAGAATCAACATTGTGAAAATGACTATACTACCCAAAGCAATCTGCAGATTCAATGCAATCCCTACCAAACTATCAATGGCATTTTTCACAGAACTAGAAAAGAAATTGTACAATTTGTATGGAAACACAAAAGACCATGAATAGCCAGAGCAATCTTGAGAAAGAAAAATGGAGCTTGAGGAATCAGGCTCCTTGACTTCAGAATATACTACAAAGCTACAGTAATCAAGACAGTATGGTACTGGCACAAAAACAGAAATATTGATCAATGGAACAGGATAGAAAGTCCAGAGATAAACTCACGCACATATGGTCACCTTATCTTTGATAAAGGAGGCAAGAATATATAATGGAGAAAAGACAGCCTCTTCCTTAAGTGGTGCTGGGAAATCTGGACAGCTACATGTAAAAGAAAGAAGTTAGAACACTTCCTGACACCATACACAAAAATAAACTCAAAATGGATTAAAGACCTAAATGTAAAGCTAGATACTATAAAACTCTTAGTGGAAAACATAGGTAGGACATTCTATGACATAAATCACAGCAAGATCATTTTTGACCCACCTCTTAAAGTAATGGAAAAAAACCCAAAAATAAACAAATGAGACCTAATGAAACTTAAAAGCTTTTTCACAGTAAAGGAAACCATAAACAAGACAAAAAGACAACCTTCAGAATGGGAGAAAATATTTGCAAATGAAGCAACTGACAGAAGATTAATCTTCAAAGTATACAAGCAGCTCATGCAGCTCAATTTCAAAATAACAAACAACCCAATCTATAAATGGGTGAAAGACCTAAAGAGACATTTCTCCAAAGAAGATATACAGATTGCCAACAAACACATGAAAATTTGCTGAACATCACTAATTATTAGAGAAAGGCAAATCAAAACCACAATAAGGCATCACCTCACACCAGTCAGAATGGCCGTCATCAAAAAATCTAGAAACAATAAATGCTGGAGAGGGTGTGGAGAAAAGGGAACCTTCCTGTACTGTTCGTGGGAATGTAAATTGATACAGCCACTAAGGTGAACAGTATGGAGTTCACCATACTGGAGTATGGAGGTTCCTTAAAAAACTAAAAATAGAACTACCATATGACCCAGCAATCCCACTACTGGGCATATACATTGAGAAAACCATAATTCAAAAAGAGATATGTACCCCAATATTCATTGCAGCACTATTTACAATAGCCAGGACATGGAAGCAACCTAATCTGATGAACCTAGGGGCAGGACAGGAATAAAGATGCAGACATAGAGAATGGACTTGAGGACACAAGAGGGCAAGGGGAAGCTGGGACGAAGTGAGTGAGTAGCATCGACATATATACATTACCAAATGTAAAATGGATGGCTAGTGGGAAGCTGCTGCATAGCGCAGGGAGATCAGCTTGATGCTTTGTGACAACCTAGAGGGGTGGGAGGGAGGCTCCAGAGGGAGGGGATATGGGTATATATGTATACATATAGCTGATTCAGTTTGTTGTACACAGAAACTAACACAACATTGTAAAGCAATTATACTCCAATAAAGATTTTAAAAATTTTAAAAATAAAAAAAAGTAAAACAACCCACAAAGGTTACAGTTACATTAGAATAAAAATATTAAATAGGGATAAATCTGAGGAAAGATTTGCAAGGTCAGTATAGACAAAAATCAAAGAAGGCTTAAAAAAAAAGAGGGATATAATAATCATGGATTAGATTTAATATTGCAAGTGGATAATTCTACCAAAATTTTTCTCTGTACTCAGCTCTATTCAAAACAGACCCCAAATGCAAACAGACCTAATGTCCATCAATGGAAGAATGATAAATAAATTGTGGGATACTCACAAATGAAATTTAGGAGAGAACACATAACAATGTGGATGAATATTACCGATATAATGTTGAGTGAAAAATACAAGACATAAAAAGTTCCATATGATTCCCAAAACTAGTAAAACCAATCAGAAGTCAGGTTACTGGGTTTTTGTTTTTGTTTTTGTTTTTGGTGGGGGTGTGGGGTTAAGAATAAGGATAATGACTATAAGAGACACAAGGTGATTCTCTAGCTCTTACTAATGTTTTGTTTCCTGACCTGGATTGTGGTTACACACGTATGTTCACTTTGTGATAATTCACTGAGCTGTACATTTATGATTTGTGCACTTTTCTATATGTAGACTAAAAAATGTCTTGCCCTTTGAAAATAAAGTCTCAGCCATTTTGTAATTAGCAAATAGTCAATTAGTAATTGGTATTTTTATAATGCTAAGCATGTCTTTTGCAAAGCTTCCTTTTTGTGTGTGTTCAAACACCTTATAATATTTCTATATATCTTAGTATAGTAAGCAAGACCATGTCTGTATCTATTTCTTCAACACTCATTGAATTAGGACCTCTATGCCACAAGTATGTTGTCTGGTGCTTAAGATAAAAACCCAATCCTCAAAGGGGAGATTTTTTTGCAATTTTGTATTTCTCATATGGGTCATTCTAAGAGAATGTCAACAAAAATATTCCAAGTATTTGTAAAATTAAATGGGTTGATGTCTACATTTGTTATTTTATTTTTTGCATGGATGCTATCTGTGTACAAATGTGTATTATGTAACAGAGAGTGAGATTGTGGATGGACATGATGAGCTCAGGATGGCTGCGTTTAGGAGTAAAGAAAAAAACCTTGTTTAGAGTTCACACAGTAAATTACCATTTGTGTCAAAGAGTGAAAAAATAGGAAATACTTCTGAATATGATAAAATATATTATCCATACATACCCTTTTGGTTCTTCATGTGGGTAAAACAATATATTCAGGCATATATTTTAATATTCTTGAAAATAAAATGGTTTATAAAAGTTTTAGTAGAAGAAAATATGAAATGTGGTTTGGGTTAGATAATTTTCTCCATGAAGCAATGTATTTAGAAGTAAATGCAACAGAAACACAGTATACACTGAGTTATTAATTACTTTCTAAAAGAATTCTACAGGGTTGCCTTTCAATAGGACAGGGGAAGGAAGAAGTTAAGCAACTGTTACATCTTCAAGTTACTTCTATAATTTCCTTTTGATCTGCTGATTTTTTAAAATCATAAATAGTTTTAGTTAGCCTCCCAGTCTCTGAAAATAACCTAAGAATGAAATCTAATGATAGAGACATGAAAGCTATTTGATTTTTCCAGAGTCTGCAGAATTTCAGAAAAGGGAGGGTAGAAGTATTTTCTTCTCCCTGTTTAGTTTATTATATTCTTATTTTTATATAGTCATAACAAAAAGCCAAAGGAGAATCTGTAAAACAGCTGCTACCCACACACCATATGGAAAATAAAACAGCCTTTGTTTTAGCCTTTTGGTAACTGGTTTCATTTCGGTTTCTTTTCCCCCTTTAATTTATGTCTGAAATTCCATTTTACACACAAACACACACACACACACACACACACACACACACACACACACAGACACTCACCCTTGCACCCTCTGCTATACCAATTAAGTGCAATCTGCCTAGTATGAGTTATTGTCAAACAGCAGTGAGGACCATTTTTTTTTTTTTGTCTCCTGCTTTGATGATTAGAGTCAGCTCATAAAATAAAAACAACAATCTCATCCCTTTTCCCCTTAAGAAATCCCCACTACAACTTACTTTATAGAGCAAAACACAATTAGTGCCTTTTCAGTGCAATCAATAAGTGGAAATGGCTTTAGTGACATGTCTGAAATGAACTTCTGAGTTACATACCCTCTGAAAATTCTAAAATAAATACATGCAAGTCTTGAATATAGCCTGGGAAAAGGAGTCACTAGGGGTGTGTGTGTGTCTTTTAGTGAGAATTGTAAAGTGGGACAAGTTGTTTTGTCTTTTGTTCTTCTTCATAATAAGCATGAAAAAGTTAAGAATTAGGACTAGGACACTGTGTACTTTTCCCCCTGCTATAAAAATACATTGTCGCTTATTATTGAAATGAACCCAGCCATTAAAAAATATACTTAATCATACTCTTCCAAAAATGTCACAATGAATACAAACACCATTAACTTGATAATCATGGGGAATTTTGTTTCACAGGCAGAATATACAATGTAATATTTAAAAATATGTCTAAAATTTTCCTTTTTATTTTATTCAGTAAAATTTTTATCGATTGATTTATTGTTTTATTTAGGAAAATTGAGGACATTTAGGGACAGAAGCATATGCTCAAGCAAACAGAAACTTATGCCCATGGAGGGCATTGGCATGGGTTTATCCTACTAGTGTTTCCTCAGAGGATCAGGATGCTAAGGAATCCCAGGGTAATTATGGACTTAAGAATTGTATTGTTCCAATGTCTTCCTCTCTGCCTTTTGCTTATTTAAATTGCCCACAAACATCTCTCAGTATTAAACTGTGATTTTTTTTAAGAGCAGGGACTAGATCTTAATAGTTTTTGCATTTCCACTGCCTAGAACAGTGCCTGAGAATAAATGCTTGATAAGTGAAGGAATAACAAACATTAATCATCCAACATTGCATTATAACACAATTTTCTTTGTCATTCCTTCTAATTTGGGAAAATCAGAGAAAAGATGATGAAATTTGGCCCTATTTTTCTTTAGTCTTTTTTCTTGCTAGACTGGCATCTGCTCTGATTTTGTATGCACATAAAAATCCCAGTGTTCTAGGAAAAACTTTAGAGACTCTGCTCTAAGATTCAGGAATTACCATTCACAGGACACTTAATGCTGGTGGGTTCATAAATTCAAAACTGAAACTAATAATTTATTTGCATGGGCCAATGACAGGGATGGCAATCGAGATGGGGCAGTCATGATAATTCAAAAATCAGTCATTCAATAAATATAGCTCACTTCTGATTTTCAATCATGCTGCATGTCGTAAGCTAGAAATTTCACATATCTCAATGTCAATGCTTTCTACATTTAGCCTCTGTAGCCATGAAATCTCAAGCTACTTCCATGTAAGTAAACAAAATTCTCAAATAAGTTGTTTTAAGAGAATGTCAACAAAATTGTTCAACTGTATTTGTGAAATACAATTAGATGGAGTGGTGTCTATATTTGTGATTTCATATTCTTTCTTATTTCCTCAGATGGTCATTTTTGTGAGGTAGTATAAGACTTGTATAATAAAAGGCAGCCTTGCAAACTTGTTGAAAAGACCACTTTTTTTCTTTTCATAGCAGAATTCGAATCTAGCCTAATTGTGACATTTAGAAATGTCCATGGGTGGACCCACTTTGAAATTAAAGGGGATGATATTACTAAAATTTCCTGAAGCCTCTTACCATAAAGTCATTTTGTTTTCTGGAAGGCTGGGGCTGTCATCATTCTGACCCTATCTTTATGCATAGCTATTTCTACCATATCAATTGCTTTGACCATTCTATTAGATAGAGCAATTAGTCATTTTAATAACAAAAAGTTTGATTTGAATTAATTGGTTAATGTATTTGAAAGTGTAAGTTAGTTGCAGATGAACATAGTTTAAGTCAAAATGCTTGACTCATTATTTGGTAAACAAATTAGAGTGTAATGGAGGCTTCCTTGTAAAGGACAAAAATGCCAAATGTAGGTAGGTAATTGACAGATGGTATCAGGGAAAGCCTCCTACTGAGATCCTTACAGCTGCCCTATAGGACTGGCTACATCAGGGAAAAGAAAGTCAAAACCAAGACATCCAACAAAAGGAGCTACAAGGCCTTACCAAAAAACCAAAAAACAAAAATGAAAGAAAGAAACTGAAATAGTCTCCCTTGCTAGACTGTGAACTTCATAAAGGCAGGGACTCTGTCTATTTTACTTATTGTTTTACCTCACGCACTGCACCAAGACTTAGCAGGCATTCAATAAATATCACGTGGATAAGTAAGTGAATGAATAATAAATGATAACTGAGATTCAGACGAAACACACAGAAAGTCAGATCAGGGACAAACGAGGTCCAAATCTGACTGACATTCCAGCTCACAATTAGAATCAGGCTGTGAGTCAATTGAGGAGCGTACAGGGGAAGGAGAGCACGGTGATGGGAGCTTAGAAGGGGGATCAGGTGATGTTATAAGAGCCTTAAGGACTTTATTGCTCTTGATGATGTCCATCTTCCCTCTAAATGACCCTTGCTTGAGGGTAGCCTCCCAAGATTAGTAGAAGAGAAAACACAAAGATTTCAGAGTCAAGTGAATGATATAGGTTCAAGTTTGATTATTTATTAAGAAGAGTTCATTGAGGGGTTATCATTAGTTAATACTGTACTATGTATTCTAGTGATAAAGTTTGTCCATATCAAAATGGCAGTTGAGTATGTGTTTGACAGGAGCCATATCCTAGAAGGAATTAAATGTGTGCACATGACTTCAGAAATGATTTCTTTTTTCTCATTTACCTCCACTATTATTCCTGGTGTATCAAGGGAAGTTTCCCATATAAAAGTCTCATCTTGACTTCTTTTAACTGCTTTTATGTGAGGGTAAAATAGTTGTCTGCAGTGGTTAATTCGATTCTCTTATAGTCATTGACTGGTGCAAAAACATATTGAGAGGTTGAGTCTGACTCTTAGCCATTTCTGATAACACTGGAGAGTTATGATTCTAATGTATATCAAGACACCTTGATATCCTGACAAGAGACTTAAATGATTCCACAACAAACAAATGTGTTGCTGGTCTGGAGTTCTGAATTGAGGTTCTCTCCAAACTGCTGCCACTAGCCATTATTTAGATAGAAGTAATATTCTTAAGGGTATTTGATGTCTACAACCTGAAGTAACTAAACTGATAACACAAGGGATATTGGTCACTTATTTAATTGTGAAAATTCCCTGAAGATCACCAGTAACTGCTAAACCCAATAGAAACTTTTCTGCTTTCATCTCGATCTCTTAGCAGGTGTAAACACAGTTGACCGTTTCCTTCTTTCTGATTAGCTCTTTTAGTTTCTTTGATACCTCACACACTTGATTTTCTCTCCATCAAGATGATCTCTCCTTGTCACTCTCCGTGCTGATTCCTTTCCTTCAGCTAAATTTCTACGTGCTGATTGCACCAGGACACAGCTTATCTCCCCCTTCATTCCTCCTCTTATCTTCTCCTTTCCTCTACTCCCTTCTGGGAATTTGTCCTTAGGTGATTTAATGTAATAGAATGGCTTTAAATACCACCTTTATGATTGCCCCCTTTATGTCTTCAGCCCTGATCTCTTAATTAGACTCCAAACCCACATATCCTATTGCTTATCTGACTTACCCTCTTAAATTTCCAATAGGCATCTCAAATTTAATTTAGCCAAGACAGACTTCTTTATTTCCCATTTTCAAATCTCTTCTTTGTCCAGGTTTTCCCTTTAAATTTTAAAAATTTTATTATTATTATTTGGTAAATCATACCACTATTCATCCATTTGACCAAGGCCATGATGTAGGAATCATCATTTTCCTTCCCTCCACATCTGATCATTCAGAAAATCCTGCCAGACCTGCCTCTAAAGTATGTCTACCTTTCTCCTACTCCACTGTTATGACCTTAGTCTAAGTTATCATCATTTCTTGCATGGATTATTGCAATGACCTCCTAACTTCTACTCTTAACCTTTCTCCCCTCACCCTTTCATTCTGCATGGAATAGCTGCCAGAGTAATATTTTTAAAAAAATGTAAATCAGACATTGTCACTCTCCTCCTAAAATTGCCCCAATGGTTTTTCATTGTATTTGGAATAACATACAAACTCTTCTCATAATCTATATATTCCTACATAATACTGTGTCTGCCCACCTAACTCTCTGACTACTTCAAATTTCACTCACATCACTGTTCACCAAGGTGTAGTTGCTCCACTTCCTTCTGTTCCTTAAGTGAATCAGGTGTGTTCTACCTTTGCACTTCTACATGTATTGTTATCTAAGTTTATTTTTCTCACATTTATTTGTTTATTTATTTTCTCCCATTAGGATGCAGTATTCATAAGAGCAGGACCTTTTCTATTGTATTCACCCATTCAATTCAGGAAAAACAGGAGACATGACCAAAAACACTGTCTCTACTATTTTCAGAGTGGCACAGGACTGGTAGCAGTTATAGTAACTAACTACTTTAGACATTGCAGGTAAAGCTGCAGTTATGGCTAGAAAAATGACTCACAGGATTGATATGATAAGTACATAAAACTTGAAACCAGTCTCATTGGCTATGGTGACAAAAACAATACTTGTTTCATCGTCATCATGCTCAGAATTCTACTATTAGTAAATACAACTAGGATTGTGGCCGGGATAGAATAGAGGAGGGAGATAGTGATGAGATAAAATATTAAATATTATTAAGCTAAAATATTAAGCTTTAGGGATTACTACATTTTAGAAATATTTAGTTCTGGAGATCTTTTTACTGAAAAGAAAGACGAGGAGACAATGAAAACAGTAAATTCTGGGATGGGTAAGGTGAAGAGCAGAGGTAGAGCTTTTCTTAAAGGGATAGAGAGTAGAAAAAATAGGGGGTGGGAGTGATGCTGGTAAGTTTTACTTATATCACATTTATTTATTTTTGAATTTTATTTACTTTTGAATTTTATTTTATTTTATTTTTTATACAGCAGGTTCTTATTAGTTATCTATTTTATACACATCAGAGTATACATGTCACTCCTAATCTCCCAGTTCATCCCACCACCACCACCACACCCCCCGCCCCGCTTTCCCCTCTTGGTGTCCATACGTTTGCTCTCTATATTTGTGTCTCTATTTCTGCCTTGCAAACCGGTTCACCTGTACCATTTTTCTAGGTTCCACATATATGCGTTAATATACGATATATGTTTTTCTCTTTCTGACTTACTTCACTCTGTATGACAGTCTCTAGGTCCATCCACATCTCTACAAATGACCCAATTTCACATTTATTTTTAAAATCTACATGCAGCTATACACTTATGAGACAGTATATCTTTTTTTTTTTTTTTTTTTTTTTTGCGGTACGCAGGCCTCTCACTGGAGTATACATGTCACTCCTAATCTCCCAGTTCATCCCACCACCACCACCACACCCCCCGCCCCGCTTTCCCCTCTTGGTGTCCATACGTTTGCTCTCTATATTTGTGTCTCTATTTCTGCCTTGCAAACCGGTTCACCTGTACCATTTTTCTAGGTTCCACATATATGCGTTAATATACGATATATGTTTTTCTCTTTCTGACTTACTTCACTCTGTATGACAGTCTCTAGGTCCATCCATGTCTCTACAAATGACCCAATTTCGTTGGCACGAACCCGTGTCCCCTGCATCGTCAGGGGGACTCTCAACCACTGCGCCACCAGGGAAGCCTGAGACAGTATATCTTATAAAGAGTCTTTGCTGACTATATTTTACTTAAAATAACAGTTATGTCATATTTGGTCATTGAATTATATAAAGTTTTAATTATTTTCTGATAATGAAAAGCATACATTTGATTTTCCCATTAACAAGATATTGTTTTCTTTTTTTTTCGGTAACAAGATGCCATCTTTTTAAAAATACAGTTTATAATGCACTATAAAATACTATAAATATTACTGTGCCTATGGAAGCTGTGTTGTTTCTTTATGTAAAAATTGTTGTCAGAATTTGTGTTGATTTACTTTAAATAAAATTCAGTCAATGTAATGATTGCTCCAGAATTTGATTAAATGCTATTAATATATCCTCAAAGATATTCCATTTTTGCTTGTGATAAGTTGTTTTGAATAAAATAGATTTAGAGAAAACTTTGTGCTCTGTCACTCTTGAGTGCCATGCTTGAGTGATCTTGATCTTGATCTCTAGTAAAACCTTGATCATCAGCATTTTGTAAAACCCTTCTCACCATGGTCAGTAAGGTCTCTGCGTGGTCATACACATTGGGCAATCTCAGGCCTCATCTTTCTGAATTTCTTAGCAGCATTTGACTCAGTAGAACACTCTATTTTAAAATTCTTCTCTTGGCTTCTGAACTTCTTTAATGTCTTCTATAGTTTCTTTGGCCATATCCTCTTTCTTTCTTGAGTTCCGAATGATGAGGCGCCATAGGGCTCAATTCTCAGACATCTTTATCAACATTCAGTGATCTCAGCCAGCACATGTATAAAAACCATTTATATACTGAAGATTCCTCAGAGTTATAGCTCTGTCTCTAACCTTTCTCTTAAAATAAGACTTACTTGATAGCTCTTTTTGTAATAAAATAAAATAAAATAAAAGGCTTATAACATTTAACACATTAAACCAGAATCTTTGATCTTTTTCTCTAAACTATGCTCTTCTCCATCAGTTCCTTATGTATGTGAATGATTTGTCATTCTCCCAGCTTCTTGGGTCAAAAGCTCTGGAATTAACTTTGACATAGTCCACATCCAATTCATAATCAAATCATGCCACACTTCCACTCAAAATATATCTTAAAATGTCCACTTCTCATCAATTCCACCTCTACTGTTCTAGTCGAAAGCAACTTCATTGTCTGCTAGGTTGGAAGGACCACTTCTCCACTGCTCTACCTGAGGTCCTCTCTAGAGTCTGTTCTTCACCCTCTAGACCAAGAGATGCTTTTAAAATATGAGTCAGAGCCTGACTTGACTCTCTGTTCATAATCGTTAATGGCTTTTCCTTATACTGAAGATAAAATCTAAACTCCTTTTCCTGGTTCACAAGACTGCATATAACCTGGTTGTTGTCCTGGCGATTTTTCCTGCTACCACTCTTCCTGTTGTTCACTGTTATCTAGCCAAAATCGCTCCTGTTCTGTTCTTTGAACAAGGCCAGCATGCTCTTAAGACAGAGCCTTTGAGTTTGCTGTTTTCTGTGCCTCTCTCTCTCTCTTTCGATCATGTCAAATGTCACAACCTCAGAAAGGTTAATTCCTCAAACCTCTATAAACAGCAGACTCTCACTCTACCTTCTTGTGCATACTATTTTTCTGCACAGCATTCATCATAAACTGAAATTATATCACACATTTATTTGTTAGCTTGTTTATGGTTTGCCTTCCCTACTACAACATAAGCTTCATGAGGACAGGGACTTTAATTTGCTCATTGTTTTATCCCTAGCATCTAGCTCAGTGTCTTCTAATTAGTAGGCCTCCAATAAATATTTGTTGAAAGAATGAATGAATGATGATTTATATTTAGAAAGAGAACCATTGTTCACAAGCTTAAATCTTATGTGATCTCTGTAGGGCCTCACAGAAAGCTGTTATTACAGGTGAATCACGGTGGGGATATGAATGTCATGCTATTAGGACAGGCAGAAAAAAAATTGAGAGTGACTGGCTGTGTGACAGGAGTATCACTTTGAGATGTAGAAGCCTGTATCCTCACTCTTCTGAACACCAGAATACACTTTATTGCTTACTACAAGTATGCACACCAGATGTTCTGATTCAGAGGTCTAGGTGGACCTATACTCATGTAATTGTTTTAGGTTGAGTTCCACAGAAGCAGAGCTTGAGACAGGGATTTGAATGATGTGATTTACTGTGAGAGTGCTTGCAGGTGAATCTATAAGGAAGAGAGGAAAAGAGGATGGGAAGTAGAAGGAACTGAGCAAGAGTGTGGTCCCAGGTGATCTAGCCTTGGCCTGATGTACACGACAAAGGCTCTGGATCATAAACTGCACCAAAAGTTGTTTCCTCCTTGAAGCAAGGGACCAGTATCAGTCAGTATCAGCCAGTCATTGACCTTGGGTTGCTTGATTGTGGGGTTGGTACCTTTTCAGGTAAGGCATCACCCCTTAGTGGAGGGCAGTTCTCCAGAGGGGAAGATGAAAACCATTCATAGCCAACACTCATAGCAGCTAGGGGATAGTGCCCTGGCCCAGTGAAGGGGAGCAGGGCAGGCCACCCCAATGTTTTCTACAGTGGGAACTAAAGGGGCTGTTTGTGAAGCACAGATATTCATTTGTTCAACAAATATTTATTGTAGCTGTCCTGAGCCAAGTACTACCAGTCCTGGGATTCACTGGTGAACAGACACGGTCCCTGCAGCATGGCTAAGGAGAAAAAGATATTTTAATAAAACAAACATGCAATCCTGATATGATACATATTGAATTATCACCAAATAATGAACTGAAGCAAGATTGTAAAAATAAATCCGTGATATTGTATAGGTAATGGTTTCATATAAATGATCTTTGCTGTAACTCTTAGAAAGATTGTATAAACTCTTAATCACTGTAATCTTTATTGCTGGCTGTATATTAATCAAATAGTTCTCAGCCATTATTTGAAAACTCAAATATAATAAAGAAATGTGTTTTTAGCCTGGAAACCATGTTGGTATACAAGTCCTATATTTGGTCATTGTTTAAAAATCAAGATGATTTTCTATTAGTGGCAGTTGAAACAGAGGAAAAGTAAACATTAAAAAGTTTAAACACAACTAAGATCCTCAGTTGGATGCTAATTCTTTTTTGTATTTTATAAATTACTCCCCTAATCCTTTCCCTCACTGGCAAAGGCAAGAACAAGAGCTGTATGAGAGCTCTTGTTTTTGTGGAATACTCAAGTTCACAGACTGCCCACAATCCTTTAGTCCATGTGCAGGATAAAATTTTATTGAAGTCAATGAATTGTTATAAAATGTTCACCACTATAAAACTGGCGTAACTATGTTTCAAAACAGTAAAATCTGAAGGACAAAAAGTCATTTGAGTGAATAGGTACAGATCACTAAGTTCCAAGCAAATCTGAGAAGTTAGTATAGGAGGTAAGATCTGCCACGAACAATATAATAGGAAAACTTGTTTCATACATTAAATTATTAAAGAGAAATACACAAAAAGTATTTTTAACCACCAATAAATTGGATACCCATAAATATCAACCTGTAGCTCCTGGTTTTTTATCTAAAGGTCTATTTTCTTTCTTTCTTTTTTTTTTTTTTAAATCTTTGCCCAGTGCTATGGAAACTACTATATTGAAAAATAAGCTAGCTAATGAGCAACATAATACATGTCAGTAGAATAGTATATTTCTCATTTCTTTTCCATAGAGTGAAATTTCAAAGGAATGTAATTCTGTTGAAGTGTCACCAAACAATTTCTTCAAGAGAGTACAGTGCCAGCAGAAATAACAAGGCTTATTTTCAGTAATTCTGTTCATACCTCAAATCCCTGTGGTCTTCCTAGACTCTCTTTAATATGTTTCCATGCAACAAGAATCTCTGACACAGACACACTTGTAGCTTTGACATCTGTGGGAGCAGCAGTGGGTTCTGTATGAAGGAAAATGGAAATAATAAACCACAATGGTAACAAGTTATGCATACCAAAGCATTGCACCTGAATATGTCAGGTGTTACTTCCTTCTATCTGATTTTTAAAATGAAGGGCTGTGATGATTATGAAAAGCACAGCAAGAAAAAAAGATGTTCTTTTCGGATTTCTACACTGTGTCCAAGTCTCATCAGTACATTACCAATGACAAATAACAAATCTAGCAAGACAAGAAAAGAAGATCTTTATCCTTGGATTAACTAGGACATTTCTGAAGAAGGTAAATTGTCTGACTTAAATTGTCTGCCAGTCTAGCATAATGATCAAAAGAATGGACTAGGAGTCAGGCTTGGATTATTTTGTTGCTGTTGTTGTTGATTTTTGTCTTCCAAAAAATTACTTACCTTCAGACAAGTTGCTTTACCTCTTCCTGAGCTCCAGTTCCATCTTCTGTCATTTGGGCATATTGAGAGTACTTAGCTCATAAACTTTTAAGGTTAATTTTAATTGAAATAATACATATAAATTATTTAGCACAGTGCTTGGCACTTAAAACATCCATTCACAAAATATCACTTTTTATTTTATTTTTTTACCCTGTGAAGGCACAAACAGAATCTAAATTTCATTAGATTTCTTTTGTTGTTCCAACCACAAAGCTACATTTCCATGATTGTGTAAGGAATGTGTTATGATATTTAAAAGGCATGCATTGACTTTTAAGACAGATATAGACCAAAAAGGAAAGTCCCCGAAGGTCTCGATGCTGTTGTGCTGTTGCTCAAAACCACCTTTTCATTCATTCCTATGCTCAGTGACCTTTCTCACTACTTTTTTTTTTTTTTTTTTTTCAAATACACCATGTCTGACTGGTATCCATCAAGAGGTGCACTTTATTTGAGGTTGTACTCTATGTGAGGAACAAAATATTTTCAGCTTTGACATTGCTGAATCATAAATACTGTGTCACAAACACACGTTAAATGAAATGGAGGAATAAAGGCCATAAGTTAGTTCAACTAGTCTATACAAAGTCGATTTAAAAACCCCTACCCCGTAAAAATTGTAGAGGCTTTTTGATTCTAACCCCATATCACTGGTAAGACTTCAGATGAACCTGTTGACTATATATATATATATATATATATATATATATATATATATATATATATACACACACACACACACACACATTTTTTTTTTTTTTTTTTTTTTTAGATTCAGGGAGCCATACTGCAAAGGCAGAGTTCTAAATAAAATTTTTAAGTCTTAGTCATATAAAGGGAATTATTGAGTTGGCCAAATATTTTGTTTGGGTTTTTCGGACGATGTTATGGAAAAACCCGAATGAACTTTTTGGACAACCCAATGTAACCATTTACTGAGATTTTTCCTTTTCTAATGGAAGGAAGGTGGCCACGTATCTACCTGGAGAGCCTTTATATATTATTAATTGAAAAATATAAGTAAAAAACATCTACCCTTGTTACTGTACAAAAGCACAGAGAAGACTTTTTCAAAGGTGCATGTTTGCACTGAGCAATGATTTTTCTTTTGGTAAAGATTTCATTAAAATTATATACTATATTTGTGTTACTTCAAAGTGCTTTGGTAAATTCACATTAATCTTTACACAGAAGCTGACATTAGTTTCTGCCATGGTATAAATTGTCATTTCTCATTCTGCCCTTTGAATATCTTTTATTTTCTTTTGCTCAATGGTTTCCTTCATCCCACTTTCCAACTGCCTATTATTTGTGCATCTACCAGATTAAAAAAAAAACAACTCTGTGAAAAGCTTCTACTTTTATTTCATTCTAGAATTCTGTTCAGCAGACCTGCAACAAATTTTTTTTTTCATTGCTATTTAACAGGAGTTAAAATTCTTCATTTTGCAAGTGAATGAAAGGAAATGCTCATGTTCTTAAGTGTGTATAATCTGATCTCCAGGATTTAGGATATGATTTATTTCAAAGAAACCCACTCTTTGAATATCATTTGTTATTTGGAAGAAGTTTTGCTTATCTTTTTAGTGAATGCATTGCAGAGATTTGTGTGACAAATGCCTTCTTTCAACTTTTTTTTTATTATTGAGGCAATTACATCTTTGTCAAAGGAGATTGCAGGGGGATAAATAATTTCAGAAGCACAAAATATGTGGTTGGATGGCAGCCTTTTGATCTCTCTTTACCACTAGAGAAAGAAATTTCTCTCTCAGCTTTCTGTAGCACTACACAAGTGTAAGTACTTTTTAAATAGAATGACGAAAGTTTTAAAAAAGTAAAAAATAAAAATATTCAGAAGTTTTTTCCCAAACCAGCACCCTAATTTCTATTTAAAATCTCTAAGTTTTTTAAATCCAGGTCAGACACAAGAAGACACTTCACAGTTGCACTCACGGTAGATAAATATTATAGTTGCATCAAATGAATGAGAGTAAATGAAACAAGAATTGAAGAGTCATTTTTTATTTTTTTCACCTTCTGGATGTAAATAATATCAGAAGAAGACCCATGCTGACCAGCATTGGAAATTTAAACATGTAAAAAAGTGACCTCATTCAGCTGACTTCCAAAAGTTTCAATTTGTACAGTTTATTAGCCAGTGAATATTTTCATGTGTATCAAAAAGTTTGTCTGCAGGCAAGAGTAACGGACTAGATCATAGAATGTCTGCTTTGAATTGGAACTAGCTGTCCTGTTTGGGCATCCCATTGCAATTGAATGATGGCAAGTCACAACTAGAAAGAATTTTAGAAAGTCACTTGGATCAAAGGTCACCCATGGATGGCCAGTGGGTCTTCAGCCGTATTTTGTTTGCCCAAATAATCTATTAAATTAATTAATTCCAACATTCTATCTAAAAATAAGAATTTATGGCTTATTTGGGGGAAAAAAGGGGGATACCAAGTCTGAATCCTTGGGTGCTGTTAGATGAGAATTAGCAGTTGGTCCCATTAGTCAGGGCATATTCTTTTTAGTTTGCCAGATTCTCTAACAGACTTTATTGTCTCACTTCTGGGACGACTTCACTTATTTATATTTCTTACCTGACGTCTATAGGCTTTTGAGTTACGAACCTATGTTTTAAATCCATGCCCTCATTTTTTTTTTTTTTGCTTTAAAAATTTTTTTTTAATCTAAAATACTGTAAAATCACATAATATGATTCAGAAGGCAAAGTGTCATCAGGAGCAAAATAATAAATCCAGTGCTCTTTCACTGTAAATATTTATTATTCTCTTACTTCTAAAACTTAAAAATATGAAATTTATTGTCAATTTGATGAATGCTCCCTATCGTGAAATTGTTTAGATGCCACACACACACAGTTCTCATTGCTCCCTCATCTTAGTGATTGTAGACTCAATGAAGATTTGTGTCTCTGTGATAAGTTTGCACAGGCTACATTAACTGCATAAAGGAAAAAGGACTTACGAATATCATTGGATATAATAGGTACAGTTTGAAAACTTAAACATGGCCTCATTTTGCAGATGAAAAAAGTGACATAGAAACAGGTTGATTTATCCGAACTCTGCTTCTGGCTCTGAAAGAGCCCCAAGTAGAACACAGGTCTCAAGGGCTCTCTCTTCTGTTGTTTTTAAATGGCACCAAGGAAGAAGCTGGCTCATTCTTTACCTCTTAGGGTCAGTTTTGGGGTGCAGAAGAGATTTTACAAGAAGAATATATAGTCAATCCTCTTGCTGCACAATTGTTTCCAAATAACTGATAGATGAATGAATGGAATAAGATTAAAAACAAATGAAAAAAAATAACAAAGAAAATAGATGAGGGGGGAATAACCAAAGGTAATAATACTAACTGCCATTTATTGAAGATCTGATATATGCCAAGCCTTATTTAAAATTCTTTATAATGTATCAATTAATCCTCCCAACAACCCTACTATCATTGTCACCATTTTTCAGATGAGGAAATCCAGGGACAGAGAGGTTAAGCAACTTGCCCAAAGTTGCACAGCTGCTAGAGGGTGGAGAGCAGATTTGAACAGAGCAGTCAGCCCCTGACCACCACACTGTTCTGCTTCTGTGCACACATCTGTGTTTACCCCCCTGGTGCTTCTTCCTACTGCTTTCTCTTCTCCTTGCCCCACCACACCTAACTTCTCTCAAGAATATTTATGTTGGAATCCCCAGCTGGCCTCTCTAAGTCTTGCCAGAAACCACCTAAACCCCCGTCATCTCCTATTTAACCCTGCCACAGACATACTATCAACTCCTTTTTTTCCTATTTCATGGAATTTTTGATAATTTTGAACCACAGCTACATTGCTCCTCATAGATCTTGTTATATTCAGGCATCTCTAAAACTCTCCTGATCTGTAAATCACAGGATGCTTCTTGCCACTCTCACTTCTATGTGTTATGCTTGGGTAATTTGATGAAAATTCGGGGATTTATGTGAGATTACACTAGCATTTTGTCTAATAGATTCAAAGATTTTTAAAGATTTCTTTTTTTTTTCACTTATGATGATATTAATTAGGCCATGGCTGACTCCTTCACTCCAATCTTGGGATATGAAGTGGACAGGCTGACTGATAGAATTCAGTTCCTGTTAGATTAAAAATTTTGTACAGCATTACCGTGTTCATGAATTTAGATGATACATTTGTATTAAGTGACCTAGCAGCTGGAGTTCTCCAAGTAATATGGGGGGATGTGCTTATAATGTTGATTATACTTTTGACTTCCCGGGAGGAGTGGGCAAGAGCATTAATCAAAGGACAGTTTAATAAACTCCCTGGGAGAAGGGTTATGGTTTCATTATTTAAAAATTCAGTTAAGACAGCTGTAGTGGAACTTTTACAGGCACTAATCCAAATGGATCATCTGGCAAAGACAGGAAATTATTCCTCGTATTTTACAACTAATATGCCAATTTATTAATTTTCAAATTCATATAAATCCCACTGAGCTCAGTTTCAGCTAAGGACTGATTTGCAGAATAACACCTCATGAAAGTCAGGTTTTAATTTGAGCTGCGGTAGCTCGATTTGCAAGAGGATAATTGCATATCATTTTCTGCAAACAAGGAGAAGCTTTTTGACTTTAATAAAAAATAAAAGCCGCATATTTTTACATATAAGGAAAAAGCCAAAAAAACTAGAGAAGGTTAAATCACACCACATGTAAACAAATATTTCAACCTACAATTAATCTATATTGAATTTCCCTCTATTTTTCTATTAGATGTATTTGAATGCTCAGGTTCCTTCCCTTTCCAAATCTAAAGTGGAAAATGGATATAAGTTTAATTAATAAGTATTTCTAGAAATATGGAAATGAAGGCCAATTTGATTTCTCATGTTGGAAATATTGTTTTTTATCGCTTATACCATGCTGCACTTTAAAATCAATTATGTTGGAACTTTGCTATTCTTTAAAAAAATAGAATTGTTTCCAGTATGAGAGTCTTGTATGGGATTATATCATGCCCTGAGACCTGAAGTCAAATCAGGGTTAGAATGCACATAATTTTTGCCTGTTTCAAAGGGTATGGATAAATGTGCATGGTGCATGGAAGTCCCAGAAGGCAAATCTCTTTCCTCCCAGGTTTATGTCGAATGTTGCTTGTCACTGACAGAGCCATTCGGGATTATTTCTGTTGTGGAAACCTTGAAAGGTTTCAAAGTCTCAAGGGTGTTAGCAGAAATACCATTTGGAGATTTTCTGACAGTACTTTAGGGCAATAGTCAACCTCCGAGTGGCAAGAGTCAAGGTTATTTCCCAAGTGATTTACTAAGTATCTATATGTATAAATGATGAATCCTTCTATAACAGATTATATTTAAGGTTTTCCCTTCAGTAAGGTACCTCTCACTTGCATCCCAATAGGTTTCTTGAGAGGAAAAGGAAAACATAGAGGTATGGGGAGTGCACACAAACACTTATGGAAGTGTGTTCTGGATGCGAATGTCATCCATTGTCAACGTGCCGGTAGGAAATGGGTTGAGAACTACTACTGTCAGGTGTGCCTTGAAGTCCTTGTGTTCTGTTCTTCTCTCCAAAAAACATGGCTGTGTTTGATATGGCATCTGGCACATTTCTCTTCATGTCTTGATGTCAGCTGTGAAAGGGTGGTACCTTCTCCATGGTACTCTAGGTGCATAGCTGTATCATGATATGAAGGGAAGGAACTATGCCCATAAACAGAGATAGAAAGCCAGTCCCTCTGCTCTTGTTCTTTGCTTTATCAAAGAATACAGAGGACAGGTGGACTAGGTTAATGGAAGAAAAAAGAAACAGAAGTGGTCTATGGAGAAATACAGTCTCAATCAGGTCAGCTGGGCTTTGGGCAAGAGTATGAGGACAAAGGCTCTCTGTGAATCTCTGTGCACATCCACAGACATGGAAGAGAGGCCCCTGCTCTGGCATGAGCACAGTATATTATTTCGTCAGTTTATTACAGGCCTTGACTCTTTTAAAAAATGGTTCAATCTTGAAAATGTTCACTCCTTTTCAAGTAAAGCAGTTTGCCAAGTGACTAAAAAGGATGTTGGTTTCCCTCTTTCTATTACAGAGCAAAAGTCGATCTGTTATGATTGCCTATACTGGGACAATTAAACTTTAAAAGAATATTTCAGAATGTAGAATAAACTGACAAAATTTTAGTCTTAGACTTGTAATGGTGTCCAGGGATGTTCTACTGCTAGATTTTCACTTTTAGAGTGGAGGAAGGTAAGGCTCAGGAAGGTGAAAAAAATGCCCAAGACCTTACAGTTAGTCTGAGCTTGAAACTCAAGCTCCGCTTGCCCTAGGCAAATGATCTCTCTTCCTTCCATTGTCCTGCTTTTCATGTTTAACACAATTTAATGGTGCTAAAACTTTATTAATATTTACACATGAAGTTCCAAATTAGTAAATTTAATTAGTGAGCAAATGCTAATATATGTTTGAATTTTCTTGTCAGAACAAAGGCAGACTCTATTCAGATTTATTTATTTTGACATATTTATTGGAGTATAATTGCCTCACAATGGTGTGTTAGTTTCTGCTTTATAACAAAGTGAATCAGCTATCCATATACATATATCTCCATATCTACTCCCTCTTTCATCTCCGTCCCACCCTCACTATTCCACCCCTCTAGGTGGTCACAAAGAACTACACTGATCTCCCTGTGCTGGGTGGCTGCTTCTCACTAGCTATCTATTTTACATTTGGTGTATATTTGTCCATGCCATTCTCTCACTTCGTCCCAGCTTACCCTTCCCCATCCCAGTGTTCTCAAGTCCATTGTCTATGTCTACGTCTGTATTCCTGTCCTGGCCCTAGGTTCTTCAGAACCACTTTTTTATTTTAGATTCCATATATATGTGTTAGCATACAGTACTTGTTTTCTCTTTCTGACTTACTTCACTCTGTATGACAGACTCTAGGTCCATCAATCTCACTACAAAAAACACAATTTCCTTTCTTTTCATGGCTGAGTAATATTCCATTGCATATATGTGCCACATCTTCTTTATCCATTTGTCTGTTGTGGACACTTAGATTGCTTCCATGTCCTGACTATTGTAAATAGTGCTGCAATGATATTGGGGTACATGACTCTTTTTGAATTATGGTTTTCTCAGGGTATATGGGCAGTAGTGGGAGTGCTGAGTTGTATGGTAGTTCTATTTTTAGTTTTTTAAGGAATCTTCATACTGTTCTCCATAGTGGCTGTATCAATTTACATTCCCACCAACAGTGCAAGGGGGCTCCCTTTTCTCCACACCCTCTCCAGCATTTATACTTTGTCAACTTTTTAATGATGACCATTCTGAACTGGTGTGAGGTGATACCTCATTGTAGTTTTGATTTGCATTTCTCTGCTGATTAGTGATGTTGAGCATTCTTTCATATGTTTGTTGGCTATCTGTATATCTCCTTTGGAGAAATGTCTATTTAGGTCTTCTGCCCATTTTTGGATTGGGTTTTTGTTTTTTTGATATTGAGCTGCTTGCAAATTTTGGAGATTAATCCTTTGTCACTTGCTGCATTTGCAAATATTTTCTCCAACCTCTGAGGGCTGTCTTTTCGTCTTGTTTATGGTTTCCTTTGCTGTGCAAATGTTTTTAAGTTTCATTAGGTCCCATTTGGTTATTTTTGTTTTTATTTCCATTTCTCTAGGAGGTTGGTTAAAAATGATCTTGCTGGGATTTATGTCATAGAGTGTTCGGTCTGTTTTCCTCTAAGAGTTTTATAGTGTCTGGCCTGACATTTAGGTCTTTAATCCATTTTGAGTTTATTTTTGTGTATGGTGTTCTAATTTCTTTTACATGTAGCTGTCCAGTTTTCCCAGCACCACTCATTGAAGAGGCTGTCTTCTCTCCACTGTATATTCTTGCCTCCTTTATAAAAAATAAGGTAACCATATGTGTGTGGGTTTATCTCTGGGCTTTCTATCCTGTTCCATTGATCTATATTTCTGTTTTTGTGCCAGTACCATACTGTCTTAGCTCCGTTTCTCTTTCCCAAGATTGCTTTGGCTATTCGGGGTCTTTTGTGTTTCCATACAAATTGTGAAATTTTTTGTTCTAGTTCTGTGAAAAATGCCATTGGTAGTTTGATAGGGATTGCATTGAATCTGTAGATTGCTTTGGGTAGTATAGTCATTTTCACAATGTTGATACTTCCAATCCAAGAACATGGTATATCTCTCCATCTGATTGTATCATCTTTAATTTCTTTCATCAGTGTCTTATAGTTTTCTGCATACAGGTCTTTTGACTCACTAAGTAGGTTTTTTCCTAGGTATTTTATCTTTTTGTTGCAATGGCAAATGGGAGTGTTTCCTTAATTTCTCTTTCAGATTTTTCATCATTGTTGTATAGGAATGCAAGAGATTTCTGTGCATTAATTTTGTATCCTGCTACCTTAGCAAATTCATTGATTAGCTCTAGAAGTTTTCTGGTAGCATCTTTAGAATTCTCTATGTATAGTTTCATGTCATCTGCAAACAGTGACAGCTGTATTTCTTCTTTTCCGATTTGTATTCCTTTGATTTCTTTTTCTTCTCAGATTGCTGTGTCTAAAATATCCTAAACTACGTTGAATAATAGTGGTGAGAGTGGACAAACTTGTCTTGTTCCTGATCTTGGTGGAAATGTTTTCAGTTTTTCACCATTGAGAACAATGTTGGCTGTGAGTTTGTCATATATGGCCTTTATTATGTTGAGGTAAGTTCCCTCTATGCCTGTTTTCTGGAGGGTTTTATCATAAGTGGGTGTTGAATTTTGTCAAAAGTTTTTCTGTATCTATTGAGATGATCATATGGTTTTTATCCTTCAATTTGTTAATATGGTGTATCACATTGATTGATTTGTGTATATTGAAAAATCCTTGCATTCCTGGGATAAACCCCACTTGATCATGGTGTGTGATTTTTAATGTGATTTTGGACTCAGTGTGATAATATTTTGTTGAGGATTTTTGCCTCATGTTCTTCAGTGATATTGGCCTGTAGTTTTCTTCCTTTGTGACATCTTTGTCTGGTTTTGGTATCAGAGTGATGGTGGCCTCGTAGAATGAGTTTGAGAGTGTTCCTCTGTCTGCTATATTGTAGAAGAGTTTGTGAAGGATAGGTGTTAGTCCTTCTTTAAATGTTTGATAGAATTCGCCTGTGAAGCCATCTGGTCCTGTGTTTTTGTTTTTTGGAAGATTTTTAAACACAGTCTCAATTTCCTTGCTTTTGATTGGTCTGTTTATATTTTCTGTTTCTTCCTGGTTCAGTCTTGGAAGGTTGTGCTTTTCTAAGAATTTGTCCATTTCTTCAGCGTTGTCAATTTTGGCAAAGAGTTGCTTGTAGTAATCTCTCATGATCCTTTGTATTTCTGCAGTGTCAGTTGTTACTTCTCCTTTTTCGTTTCTAATTCTATTGATTTGTCTTCTCCCTTTTTTTCTTGATGAGTCTGGCTAATGGTTTATCAATTTTGTTTATCTTCTCAAAGAACCAGTTTTGAGTCTTCTCCCTTTTTTTCTTGATGAGTCTGGCGAATGGATTATCAATTCTGTTTATCTTCTCAAAGAACAAGGTTTTACTTTTATTGATCTTTGCTATTGTTTCCTTCATTTCTTTTTCATTTATTTCTTATCTGATCTTTATGATTTCTTTCCTTTTGCTAACTTTGGAGTTTTTTTGTTCTTCTTTCTCTACTTGCTTTAGGTATAAGGTTAGCTTGTTTATTTGAGATATTTCTTGTTTCTTGGGGTAGGATTCTATTGCTCTAAAGTTCCCTCTTAGAACTGCTTTTGCCACATCCCATAGGTTTTGGGTCATTGTGTTTTCATTTTCCTTTGTTTCTAGGTATTTTTTGATTTCCTCTTTGATTTCTTCAGTGATCTCTTGGTTATTTAGTAGTGTATTGATTAGCCTCCGTGTGTTTGTATTTTTTACAGATTTTTTCCTGTAATTGACATCTTGTTTCATAGTGTTGTGGTCAGAAAAGATACTGGATACAATTTCAATTTTCTTATATTTACCAAGGTTTGATTTGTGACCCAGGATATGATCTGACCTGGAGAATGTGCCATGAGCACTTGAGAAGAAAGTGTATTCTGTTTTTTTGGATGGAATATCCTATAAATATAAATTAATTCCATCTTGTTTAATGTATCAATTAAAGCTTGTGTTTCTTTATTTATTTTCATTTTGGATGATCTGTCCATTGGTGAAAGTGGGTATTATAGTCTCTTACTATGATTGTGTTACTGTTGATTTCCCCTTTTATGGCTGTTAGCATTTGCCTTATGTATTGAGGTGCTCCTATGTTGCTTGAATAAATATTTACCATTGTTTTATCTCCTTCTTGGATTGATCCCTTGATCATTATGTAGTGTCCTTCTTTGTTTCTTTTAATAGCCTTTATTTAAAAATCTATTTTGTCTGATATGAGAATTGCTACTCCAGCTTTCTTCTGATTTCCATTTTCATGGAATATCTTTTTCCATCCCCTCACTTTCAGTCTGTATGTGTCCCTAGGTCTGAAGTGGGTCTTTTGTAGACAGCATATAATACGGGTCTTTTTTCTGTAACCATTCAGACAGTGTATGTCTTTTGTTTGCAGCATTCAATCCATTTACTTTTAAGGTAGTTACCGATATGTATGTTCCTATTACCATTTTCTTAATTGTTTTGGGTTTGTTATCATAGGTGTTTTTCTTCTCTTCTTTTTCCTGCCTAGAGAAGTTCCTTTAGCATTTGTTGTAAAGCTGGTTTGGTGATGCTGAATTCTCTTAGCTTTTTCTTGTCTGTAGAGTTTTTAATTTCTCCATTGAATCTGAATGAGATCCTTGCTGGGTAGAGTAATCTTGGTTGTAGGTTTTTTCCCTTTCATCACTTTAAATATGTCCTACCACTTCCTTCTGGTTTGCAGTTTCTGCTGAAAGATCAGTTGTTAACCTTATGCAGATTCCCCTGTATGTTATTTTTTTTTCCCTTGCTGCTTTTAAAATTGTTTCTTTGTATTTAATTTTTGATAGTTTGATTAGTATGTGTCTTTTCATGTTTCTCCTTGGGTTTATCCTGTATGGGACTCTCTGCACTTCCTGGACTTGACTGACTCTTTCCTTTCCCATATTAGGGAAGTTTTCAACTATAATCTCTTTGAATATTTTCTCAGTCCCTTTCTTTTTCTCTTCTTCTTCTGGGACCCCTATAATTCAAATGTTGGTGCATTTAATCCTTTTCCAGAGGTCTCTGGGACTGTCCTCAATTCTTTTCATTCTTTTTTGTTTCTTCTGCTCAGCAGTAGTTATTTCCACTATTTAATCTTCCAGGTCACTTATCAGTTCTTCTGCCTCAGTTATTCTGCTATTGATTCCTTCTAGAGAATTTTTAATTTCGTTTATTGTGTTGTTCATCATTGTTTGTTTGCGCTTTAGTTCTTCTTGGTCCTTATTAATTGTTTCTTGTATTTTCTCCTTCTTATTTCCAAGAATTTGGATCATCTTTACTATCATTAATCTGGATTCTTTTTCAGGTAGACTGTCTATGTCCTCTTCATTTGGTTGGTCTGCTGGGTTTTTACCTTGCTCCTTCATTTGCTGTGTGTTACTCTGTCTTCTCATTTTACTTAACTTACTGTGTTTGTGGTCTCATTTTTGCAGGCTACACATTCGGAGTTCCCATTGTTTTTGATGTCTGTCCCCATGGGGTAAGGTTGGTTCAGTGGGTTCTGTAGGCTTCCTGGTGGAGGGGCCTAGTGCCTGTGTTCTGGAGGATAAGGTTGGATATTTTCTTTCTGGTGGGCAGGACTGCATCTGGTTGTGTGTTTTGTCTATGACCTTATTATGATTTTAGGCTGCCTCTCTGCTAATGGGTGGGGTCGTGTTCCTGTCTTGCTTGTTGTTTGGCATAGGGTGTCCAGGACTGTAGCTTGGTAGTTGTTGAGTGGATCTGGGTCTTAGCGTTGAGATAGAGATCTCTGGGAGATCTTTGGGCGTTTGATATTACATGAAGCCTGGAGCTCACTGGTGGACCAATGCTCTTAACTCATCTCTCCCACTTCAGAGGCACAGTCCTGATACCTGGCCAGAGCACCAAGACCTTGTCAGCCACATGGCTCAGAAAAAAAAAAGAAAGAATGGAAATAAAATAAAATAAAGTTATTAAAAATAATTATTAAAAATAAAAAGAAATTTAAAAGTAATAAAAAAAAGAAAGGAAGAAAGAAGAGAGCCACCAAACAAAGAAAACAAATCCACCAATGATAACAAGTGCTAAAAACTGTACTAAATGGCAAACAAAACAAAACAAAACAAACTGAAGAGACAGAACCTTAGGACAGATGGTCAAAGCAAAGCTATACAGACAAAATCACACCAAGAAGCATACACATACACACTCACAAAAAGAGAAAAAGGAAAAATATATATATATATCATTGTTCCCAAAGTCTACCACCTCAATTTTAGATAATTCTTTGTTTATTCAGGTATTCCAGAGATGCAAGGTACATCAAGTTGATTGTGGAGATTTAATCCGCTGCTCCTGAGGCTTCTGGTAGAGATTTCCCTTTCTCTTCTTTGTTCGCACAGCTCCTGGGGTTCAGCTTTGGATTTGGTCCCGCCTCTGCGTGTAGGTCACCTGAGGGCACCTCTTCTTCGCTCAGACAGGACAGGGTTAAAGTTGCAGCTGATTAGGGAGCTCTGGCTCACTCAGGCCGGGGACGGAGGGTATGGAATGCAGGGAGAGGCTGTGGTGACAGAGGGCAGCATGATGTTGCAACACCATGAGGCATGCCATGTGTTCTCCCAGGGAAGTTGTCTCTGGATCATGGAACCCTGGCAGTGGCAGGCTGCACTGGCTCCTGGGACGGGAGGTGTGGATAGTGACCTGTGCTTGCACACAGGCTTCTTGGTGGTTGCAGCAGCAGCCTTAGTGTTTCATGCCCATCTCTGGTGTCCACACTGATAGCCGTGGCTCGCGCCCATCTCTGGAGCTCGTTTAGGCAAGTGGTGCTCTGAATGCCCTCTGCTTTTGCACCCCAAAACAATGGTCTTGTTGCCTCTTAGGCAGGTCAAGACTTTTTCCTGGACTCCCTGGCTAACTGTGGTGCACTAGCCCCCTTAAGGCTGTGTTCATGCAGCCAACCCCAGTCCTCTCCCTGAGATCTGACCTCCGAAGCCCAAGCCTCAGCGCCCAGCCGCCACCCGACCTGGCCAGCGGGTGAGCAGAGAAGTCTCTCGGACTGGTGAGTGCCTGTCAACACCAATCCTCTATGCGGGAATCTATCTGCTTTGCCCTCTGCAGCTCTATTGCTGTGCTCTCCTCTGTGTCTCTGCAGATTCCCCCCACCACCTCCGCCATCTCCGCCACTGAAGAGGCTTCCTATTGTGTCGAAACTTTTCCTCCTTCACAGCTCCCTCCCAGAGGTGCAGGTCCCATCCCTATTCTTTTGTCTTTGTTTTTTCTTTTTTCTTTTGCCCTACCCAGTTACGTGGGAGTTTCTTGCCTTTGGGAGGTCTGTGGTCTTCTGCCAGCGTTCAGTAGGAGTTGTTCCACTTGTAGATGTATTTCTGATGCATTTGTGGGGAGAAAGGTGAGCTCCACGTCTCACTCCTCCACAATCTTGAAGCTCCTCCCTCCATTCGGATTTAATTTGCCTGGTATCTTTCATATTTCAGTCCACCAAAGTAAATGAAGTGTTACTATGAAATATGTTACAGCAACAACCTCGGTGTCTTTGAAAGAAAATATGCATATTTGCTATCTAGTTGGAAAGAGAAATCTCTAAAGGCAAGCCATTTCAAGTTTAAGAAAACACAGTATAAACAACCCATGGTGGCTGCTATAATTTAATTTTAAAGCAAAAGTTGACAAGGAATGAACAGATCTGGATTTCTTAAAGGCAACACTGGTGTTACCATATGAAGCATGTACACACGTCCTCAATTCATCTCACATGACATTTGGGACCATGCACTTTATAGTTAGGTTAAATAAATTAAAAGCACAAGAATATGCACTTCCTGAATAAAATGTACTTCAAAACAGATATCAGAGTAACAAATGATGTAAAATATTATTATTATATACAATAACATAATACAATAATGAAATATTATTGTTAAAGACACTCCTGATGAGAGGGTATAGGGTAGTGATTAAAAGCATTAGCTTTGGAGTCATACAGACCTGTGTTCAAATTCCAGCCCTGTCACTTACTACAGTTACTTACATCTTTTGTTATTTACTGGGTTGATTTGAGCATGTTACTTAGCCTCTCTGAGTCTCAGTTTCCTGCAAAATAGATTGCAGCTTGAGATTCCTACCTCATATTTGATTGTAAGAGTTAATATAAGTAATGTGGAGACTGGCTATACTATCTGGAAAAAACATCAGAAACTTGAGATGCTAAGTGCATGAATATCTCATCAGAACACCTATGATTCCTTATTATTACTTGATTCTTCACTTTCCTGTTCATTCTTATACTAGGAAAAACTTTCTACTTCTGCTTCAAAATTTGGTTCTATGTCATAAAATACAAGGCAGCTAGTGCTGAAAAACTACATCTTACATAAATCAGACACTACCTTTGTGCTTCAGTATTTAAACGACCTTACTTATTTCCCCCGCCATGAATTCCCCATACCAAAAAGATTGGTAATTCTCTTAAGCTATTCAAGTCACACATGTGGCACAAAGGAAGTAAAAGGGTCAGTTTATGAGGAAACAATAATTATTGGGAAGGTCAAATGTGTGCTGCCTTTTGTGTAACATTAGCTCAGTCTTCTGTCAGGTTTAGGGACTGTAAGGCATTTTATTTACTTGCAGGGCCAATTGAAATTGTGCACTTGAATTGAAGAAAGACTGTGCAGAAAAGCTAACTTTAGGGAGTTAGCTCTATCAAGCTTTCTCTCACTCAGAAAATGCATTTTTGTATTAAAACTTGAAAGAACCAAGGATTTTGATGTAGGATACTGAGTTTGTCGTCTAACACTACCACTTGTTGACTGTAACCATGAATAAGTCACAGATTTACAGTTTACTGATCTGTAAAATGGGTTTCCTGCCTAAGTCCTGCCTACCTAGTAGTTTTAAACTGAGAATTAAATGAGGTTATACATAGGAAGGCAGCTTGCTATAGACAAATCAAGGATTTAATGATTGAAAGGACTGGATTTAATTCTCAATTAGAAACTATTTAACTTTTTTTAACAAGTTCCTTAACTTTTCTGGACTTCAATTTCTCTTTCTCTACAATGGGGATAATAAAGCCTATTAGACAAGATTGTTGTGAGGATTTAATGATACCATGTGGGAAAAGCTTCAAACAAAAAATCCTGTCTGATACTTCTTTATCAGTCGGCTGTTTTGTGTATGAGGTTAGTAATGAATAGTTATTGGAGTCTTTATTTAAATTTATTTCACATAAGTTAAAATTTTCAATTAAAATAGAAGTTATATAATTTTCTAAATTTAAATTAGAATAAGGTTAAAATAGAAATTGATCTAAATTGCGAAACAGCAAAGAATGGTTAAATGTCTATCCATCCAGAGAATATTCTATAGGCTTTACTAATATTGTTATTGTCATGGAAAGATATTTGCCATACATCATCAAGGAGTGAAGAACATAAAGCAAAGTATATGGAATGATCAATTTTTTTCAATAAAAATTATTCGGAAAAAATTTTGGAAAAATATATCTAAAAAGTGTAGTGGGACTATGGGTAAGTTTTATTTTCACTTTTGGTGTACCTGTATTATCTAATATATTACAATAGTGTCACATTCATGTACAAAAATAAAATATTAAAATGTGGAATGAAAATAATAAGCATGAAAAAAACTGACCTCCTTCAGCTGAACATATGACCACAATTTGACTGAAAGGTCCATCTCCTTTATTGTTATAAACGCCAACCTTCACTTCAAAGGGAGTAAGAGGAGGGACACTTTCATCTCGATAAATGAATTTTGAAGCTTCAGAAGATGTCACCATTTTTTCCTTCCAGCCACGTGTTCCATTGGGTCGGAAAGCCACAATATAGCCAAAGCCTTCCCCATTCTGAAACTCTTCCGATACTGGCTAGAGAAGAAAAATACAATTAAATATCAGGAAAATAATTGATCGAAACCCCCACTCTTTCCAATCTTTAAATTTTTAAAAATTATGGATAACTAGAGCAATAGAGACTCTCCAATCTTTATATTACATTGGAAGCCAACATAGAACAATAGCTTGGCAGTCACTGGAAATTTAAAAGGCTTTAAAGGTATAAGATTAAAAAATTAAATGGTATCATTTGGTATTTTTTTTTTTTTTTTTTTTTTGCGGTACGCGGGCCTCTCACTGTTGTGGTCTCTCCCGTTGCGGAGCACAGGCTCCGGACTTGCAGGCTCAGTGGCCGTGGCTCACGGGGTTAAGCCGCTCCACGGCATGTGGGATCTTCCCGGACCGGGGCACGAACCCGTGTCCCCTGCATCGGCAGGCGGACTCTCAACCATTGCGCCACCAGGGAAGCCCTCATTTGGTATTTAAGAAAAGTATCAGGAGTATTGAAAACTCTTGAAGTGAAACAAATTTGCTCCAATTAGTCATGTCTATGAAACAAAGGTCCTTGGATTCCATATTACTAGAATGTAATATGTTGGGGAAAACTGTCATATGGTCTGGTGGTTGGGAAAATCTTGTCACTGGTAATGCTCTGCAGAGGCCTTTGCACAGAAAATCTCGGTGAAATTAATGTAAGACCTTTCTTCTAGAGTTTTTCTCAATTACTGTTGTGCTTTACTAACATATGAAAAAATTAGAATACAGAATTTTTTCAAGAGACTTGTACTCCACGGCTTACATTTAAATTTGTTAAATGAGCAGCAATTGCACACCACAGAAAATAGTAATTGTGATTAACTAGTTAGTCAGTGGAGCAGTTACCAGACATTGCCTAGCGCAATGTTTGACAAATAGATACACAATAAACATTTGCTACATTTTCTTATTTTGAATTTTGATTTGAGGAAAAACTATGTATTGAGTGGAGGAAAAGAGACAAAGCCTATTATATCAAAGTACTATAGACTAAATGTTTACAACCCTTCCTCCCCCACAATTCATGTGATGAATTCCTAACACAATGTGATGGTATTAGGAGATGGGCTTTTGGTAGGTGACTTGGCTATGAGGGTGGAGTACTCATGAATCAGATTATTGCCCTTGTAATACAGAATCTAGAGATCTGTCTTGCCCCTCTGTCATGTGAGGACATAGTGAGAAATTGTGTTCTATGAACCAGGAAGCAGGCCCTTGCCAGATCTGAATCCACCAATGCCTTCCAGAACTAGACTTCCAGCCTCCAGAACTGTGAGAATTAAATTTCTGTTGTTTATAAGCCACCCAGTCTACAGCATTTTTGTTATAGCAGCTCCAGCTGACTAAGACATAAAACTGACAGGGAAGGCAATTCCGTTTAGAGAGGTTTGATCTCAGTGAAGATCAGGTATTGAGAAGTTAATACCTCTGCAGAAATCAAAAACAAGGCATAAAGTTATATTGAAGAAGAGGCATATGAACAGAAGAACAGGTCAGAGGATGTGCTCATGGAAGATTTCTTACTGGGGAAAGGGGTTTTTCTGTATGTTTCTGTACATTCTATCATTGTTCTTAGAGATGTTCAGGGATTGGTTGTTTTCTCCAATAGGCATTTCCATCTCCATATTCTAACGCATTGTTCTGTTAGATACACAGCTATATTTGATAATAAATTTAACATCAAAGAAGGAAGGTGGCTTTATGGAAAATAAATGTACCTCTCACACTCTTTCTCCCCTGTTCCTTTCCTTTGACAGAAGGAATTTTGGAGGTCATACAGTGAGGGACACAAAAGAATAAGGGTTTCAGATTCAAAGTCCCAATTCTACTGCTTCTCAGGAAAGTACTGAAACTGTGCCCCAGTTTCATAATTTGTAAAGCAAGGAAAATTATCCCCACTAATAGGATAGTTGTATGGGATAAATGGGATAACCCAGTCACTACTCCAGAAAAACCTCAATGGTTTTAGCCTCCAGAAGTGTAAAGGGTGGTATTCAATTGTGAAGTAAATAAATATCAAACTAAGCCAAATAAACATCTGAAGTAATTTGTGAGAGAATGTGTTTTAATCATTCAAACTCTATTCTGAGACAGCCTATATGACAGGATGGCACACTTTAGACTCTGTATGAAAATGAGAAAAGTTAATGTTGGAAATATTCATGTGAGTAATGCATGCTCAAAGTGTTTCTTAACCTCCTTTAAACAGAAGTTACTCAGTTACTCTATATCAAATACTGATACTCTATGTGTAACTTTCTTTTTTAAGGAATCAACAAGTTCTGACATCTGAGTAGGCTTTCTTACCTCCCAGGCGATGACTAACTCGTGCCTTCTTCCACTTCTTCCACTTACATTGGTGGGTGTTGTCTTTGGAACTGTCGTTAAAAATGGGCCAAGAGTGAGGACAATATGTAGATGTACAAGTTAAGTGTCCCTACACCAAGAATGCATCATAACCCTACTCTGGTTGAGTAACATCCCCAAATAAACAAATCAAAATGTGTTTGGAAGTCAAAGTGGTCTTATTCAATATTAAACAAAATGTTTGTGACAAATACCTTGCTTTCAAATCTATGCAGGGGAGTTTGATATATATTTTTCATGGCCACATACTGCATCCCCAAACTAGTTCGCTTGTATAAATGCTCTGTGGTTACTAAGGTCCAAATCATAATTAACATTATAGTCAAGGACCTCTGCTAATGGTTAGTTAAATTTCATCCTACATGTTTTCTTCTTCCTAAGGATGTGAATCTTCTGTGATTTCAGGGCTTGCAGAGCCCCTGGAAAGTCCACAGGTTGACATTAGCCTTACTGCTTTACTAGAACTCCCAGGTGGCTCCAGTTTAAAGAAATCTTAGCAACAGTTCCATGGAGTGAGAACCTATTTAAATGAATAAACATTTAAAGAAACTGTCAAGAATGAACCTCTCTGCAAACTGCAAAATATATATATACCTGGTGAAGCTTTTTCAAATGCAAAACTATTAAAAGAATAAATGTGTCAAAGGAATAAATTTCCCCTTCACAGTACCAAACCACAAAATATGTAGTTGAAAGGGAATATTTTCAAATGAAGAACTGTTAAATGAAGAAAACTATTAAAAGAAATCATTTTCCAGGCTATGAGCCTGCATTAGCAATTTTACACTTCAGTATTGCCTTTATATCCCAGCATATAGTTTTAAAAAATATATTGATATACTCATAAACAATAAATTCACTCCCATTTATTACCTACTTGGAGTGGAAGGCTGTTAATTACTGGTAGATATTCACACAGCATTTTATATACTGGAAAAACTGATGCAGAATTTATATGCTACTAGAAAGGAAAAAAAAAAAAGAATTCTTCTTGGATCACGGAGGTGGGAGAGAACACTGTCATTGCCTCCATTGAAATAGATGATCTTTATTCACCAGGTCCAAATTTCATTTCCTTGACACTTTTCTCTGTGAACATGAGTTCTTGTCTTGCTCATGCAAATGTAGAAGGATATATACAGAAGCAGCTACCAATCTTTCTTTTTTCAGTTACATACACATTAAGGATTATTCATATGTGGAGTTCATTCTCATGAATTCCTTCAGAATTACATGGAATTGGATACCCCTTTGTCTCTCAATCAGGAAATCAAAAGGAATTCAACTAAGAAGAATGATGGCATTAGAGCAATAACAGTGAATATGCCCTAATTTATATGAAGAGCAGGGAGATGATTTAACTTGAGTTTTTTACTAGTAGTCATAAGTTGTCACTGCATGTAACAATCTATGACATATCAGTCTGCCTTGACACCATGTCTCAAAACCACTGTTATAGAGTAGTAGTTCTAAATTCATTTTTTGGTGTATGGTATGAGTAAAGCACACAGGAGGAAAACTGGTTTAACTGTATGTGTAAAAGGGTAGGGCTACACATTTCCAAATATACCCTCAGTGGCTAATCTCAGAGTTCTGAATATTGTGACCATCAATGCATGGTCAGCTAAATAGTAGAAGCAAGTTAATTTGTTGATATGGTGCCACTATGGTTTCTCTTAGTACCATTTGTTTGTAAAATATAAAAAGTTATGCACACACACATATGCTTCACATTCAGCACTGACAATAACTAACAGGTAAATACTATTACAAGTAATATCTACCACAACCACCTACTTCATCTATTACATTGGAATTGCTAGTTTATACACTAAATGTAAGATTTTGAATATTTTTCTTTGAAGATACCCTCCCTATGATCATGGATTTTGTGGAAAGACTAGGCACTGAGCATCATTTTCTATTTTATTCAGCCCTCAAACATCATCTAAAAAGAGGATGTTTGGAACCTCTAGCTTAGGGTTGGAGAGCAGGCTATAGGCTATCTTGTGAGCATCTCTCTC
This sequence comes from Physeter macrocephalus, assembly GCF_002837175.3. Classification (NCBI taxonomy): domain Eukaryota; kingdom Metazoa; phylum Chordata; class Mammalia; order Artiodactyla; family Physeteridae; genus Physeter; species Physeter macrocephalus. Next base: position 33,225,215 of record NC_041229.1, read on the forward strand.
TTGAAGCTCATTAAAGAAGTATGAGTAGAATGAAATACAAGTGATGATTTGAGGTCAAATCTTTCTTCTGGAGCTTTGGTAGTATTGTTCCATAGTCTATTAATGTTTTTATTTTTTAAAAAGCATATTTACAGTTTTCAGAAGTTTTAACTTTGTGAGTAAAAAAATTAAAAAGAAACTAATGAAAAAAGTGGTGAAAATTTCCACTTTGAGGAACCAAGAAAGCAAAATTTAATTTGTTTCTGTGTGGATTACTTCCATATCAAATTATCCATAAATGACCTAGATTCTGTAAAATTGTTTTTATCATTTGAAATTAGTCTTTGAAGTCTTCCTACTGCTACTAATTTCTTTTAGGAAGATAAAATAAATAAATATAAATAAAGATAAAATAAAATAATGTAAATAAAGAAGAGCATCCAATTTTAATGTAAAATAAATGACACAAAAGAGGCACTATAGTTCATTGAGTTTTAATAGTATATGTGTATAAGCACCAACTGTTCTTTTTTAAGAAAGGCTTACTAGATATCATAGGAAATACAGAAAACTTAAGGCTTTAAAGATGTGGAAATAACCTAAATGTCCATGGATCAATGAATAGATAAAGAAAATGTGGTGTATTATACAATGGAATACAATTCAGCCATACAAAGAAGGGAACCCTGCCATTTTGAGACAACATGGATGGACATCAGGGCCCTTATACTAAGTGAAATAAGCTGGACAGGGAAAGACAAATACTTTATTATCTGACTTATATGTGGAATCTAAAAATATGGAACTGGTAGGAACAGAGAACAGATTGGTGATTGCCAGAGGTGGGAATGAAGGGTGGGGGAAATGGGGAAATGTGGTCAAAAGGTACGAACTTCCAGATATAAGATAAATAAGTTCTAGAGATATAATATACAACATGGTGACTATAGATAACAATACTGTTATCGTATATTTGAATGTTGCTAAGAGAGAAGATGTTAAAAGTTCTCATCACAAGGAAGAAAATGTACTTGTGTGAGGTGATGGATGTTAACTAAACTTATGGTAATCATTTTGCAGTATATAAATATATCAACTCATTATGTTGTTCACCTTAAACTAATACAGTATTATATGTCAATTATATCTCAATAAAACTGGAAAAACAAACAAACAAACAAAAAAGAAAACCTAAGGCTTTAATAGATGCAACTCAGGCATTGTGTTTTGGTGTCAGGATCACAATGTTTGAATTGGGTACTTTAATTCTAATTGGCTTAAATTTCCTAATTACATACAGATGATCAGAATTTTGTAAGATGGCTCAGCCCTGCACTATGCTACTAGAGCAGAGACCAAAATAGTTCTTGAGAACATATGGCATTTCTAGAGTTTTGCAGGTCAGAAATGCTAAATGATTATCATGGGCAAAACAGACACTGTGGAAGGTAGGTTTGAATAAGCCGGTTGGTATCACAGCCAATAAAGCTGCCTACTAGGAGATAGAATAGTCTCTTAAGAACCCAATGTACCCCAAGAGAGAAAGAAGCAGAATGTGGACAAATGCCATCTCCTGGAGCACTCAACATTTACGTGAGAACAACAAATTGCAACACGTAAAGTCATTTTTCATTTTCTTCTTTTCTGACCTGGGAAGTGACCAGAATAGCAGTTGGAAGGTCAGGGAGGAAGTAGAAAGAAGAAAGAAAAGACAAATTGTAACCCTTGAGTCAAGCCTGTGCTGGGATGGAGGGACAGAAACATGGAACTGGATATGAGATTAAAGTGTTTATTAAGTTAATATAGAATTTTGTTGTTGTTGTTGTTACTTTCTTCGTACTAGATGTTAATTTCAGACTCTTTTGTCACAGAGGTCAATAAACATTCAAAAGATTACACATATCTATTGGATTCCAAGACAAATCTTTGGAGGAAAAAAAAATGTACCTATTAGAACTTACTATTTCAGCTCTACCTGGAGCTATACACATGAGATATAGATATTCAGTTTCATAACTCCCTACTTCCAAATAACCACTAAGTATTTAAAAAGAAAAAAAGAAATAAAAGAAGCACACACAAATCACTAGTTATACTTGCATGGCTAATACATAGGGTAGTTTGAAAATACTCAGAATAAATTCTTCTCTTTTATTTATTAATTTTAAATGTTTTTTCACATCTTTATTGGAGTATAATTGCTTCAAAATCGTGTGTTAATTTCTGCTTTATAAGAAAGTGAATCAGTTATACATATACATATGTTCCCATATCTCTTCCCTCTTGTGTCTCCCTCCCTCCCATCCTCCCTATCCCACCCCTCTAGGTGGTCACAAAGCACTGAGCTGATCTCCCGGTGCTATGCGGCTGCTTCCCACTAGCTATCTATTTTATGTTTGGTAGTGTATATATGTCCATGCCACTCTCTTACTTTGTCACAGCTTACCCTTCCCCCTCCCCATATCCTCAAGTCCATTCTCTAGTAGGTCTGTGTCTTTATTCCCATCTTGTCTCTAGGTTCTTCATGACTTTTTTTTTTTTCTTACATTCCATAATATGTGTTGGCATACGGTATTTGTTTTTCTCTTTCTGACTTACTTCACTCTGTATGACAGACTCTAGGTCCATCCACCTCACTACAAATAACTTAATTTTGTGTCTTTTTATGGCTGAGTAATATTCCATTGTATATATGTGCAACACCTTCTTTATCCATTCATCTGTTGATGGGCACTTAGGTTGCTTCCATGTCCTGGCTATTGTAAATAGAGCTGCAATGAACATTGTGGTACATGACTCTTTTTGAATTTTGGTTTTCTCGGGGTATATGCCCAATAGAGAGATTGCTGGGCCATATGGTAGTTCTATTTTTAGTTTTTTAAGGAAGCTCCATACTATTATCCATAGTGGCTGTATCAATTTACATTCACACCAACAGTGCAAGAGGGTTCCCTTTTCTCCACACCCTCTCCAGCATTTATGGTTTGTAGATTTTTTGATGATGGCCATTCTGACCGGTGTGAGGTGATATCTAATTGTAGCTCTGATTTGCATTTCTCTAATTATTAATGATGTTGAGCATTATTTCATGTGTTTGTTGGCAATCTGTACATCTTCTTTGGAGAAAAGTCTATTTAGATCTTCTGCCCATTTTTGGATTGGCTTGTTTGTTTTTTTGATATTGAGCTGCATGAGCTGCTTGTAAATTTTGGAGATTAATCCTTTGTAAGTTGCTTCATTTGCAAATATTTTCTCTGATTCTGAGGGTTGTCTTTTTGTCTTGTTTATGGTTTCCTTTGCTGTGCAAAAGCTTTTAAGTTTCATTAGGTCCGATTTGTTTATTTTTGTTTTTATTTCCATTTCTCTAGGAGGTGGGTCAAAAATGATCTTGCTGTGATTTATGTCATAGAGTCTCCTGTCTATGTTTTCCTCTAAGAGTTTGGTAGTGTCTGGCCTTACCTTTAGGTCTTTAATCCATTTTGAGTTTATTTTTGTGTATGGTGTTAGGGAGTGTTCTAATTTCATACTTTTACATATAC
>NC_041229.1:33229284-33258049 GCF_002837175.3 Physeter macrocephalus
TTTCTATCCTGTTCCATTGATCTATATTTCTGTTTCTGTGCCAGCATCATACTGTCTTGATTACTGTAGCTTTGTAGTATAGTCTGAAGTCCGTGAGCCTGATTCCTCCAGCTCCATTTTTCTTTCTCCAGATTACTTTGGCTATTCGGGGTCTTTTGTGTTTCCATACAAATTGTGAAAATTTTTGTTCTAGTTCTGTGAAAAATGTCAGTGGTAGTTTGATAGGGATTGCACTGAATCTGTAGTTTGCTTTGGATAGTAGAGTCATTTTCACAATATTGATTCTTCCAATCCAAGAACATGGTATATCTCTCCGTCTATTTGTATCATCTTTAATTTCTTTCATCAGTGTCTTATAATTTTCTGCATAGAGCTCTTTTGTCTCCTTAGGTAGCTTTATTCCTAGATATTTTATTCATTTTGTTGCAGTGGTAAATGGGAGTGTTTTCTTAATTCTTTTCTGATTTGGATCCCTTTTATTTATTTTTTCTTCTCTGATTGCTGCTGCTGAAACTTCCAAAACTATGTTGAATAATAGTGGTGAGAGTGGGCAACCTTGTCTTGTTCCTGATCTTAGTGGAAATGGTTTCAGTTTTTCACCATTGAGGATGATGTTGGTGGTGGGTTTGTCATATATGGCCTTTATTATGTTGAGGAAAGTTCCGTCTATGCCTACTTTCTGCAGGATTTTTATCATAAATGGGTGTTGAATTTTGTCGAAAGCTTTCTCGGCATCAATGGGAGGATCATAGGGATTTCCTCCTTCAATTTGTTTATATTGTGTATCACACTGATTGATTTGTGTATATTGAAGAATCCTTGGCATTCCTGGGATAAACCCCACTTGATCTTGGTGTATGATCCTTTATTGTGCTCTTGGATTCTGTTTGTTAGTATTTTATTGAGGATTTTTGCATCTATGTTCATCAGTGATATTGGCCTGTAGTTTTCTTTCTTTGTGACATCTTTGTCTGGTTTTGGTATCAAGGTGACCGTTGCCTCGTAGAATGAGTTTGGGAGTGTTCCTCCCTCTGCTATATTTTGGAAAAGTTTGAGAAGGATAGGTGTTAGCTCTTGTCTAAATGTTCACTGGAATTCACCTGTGAAGGCATCTGGTCCTGAGCTTTTGTTTGTTGGAAGATTTTAATCACAGTTTCAATTTCAGTGCTTTTGATTGGTCTGTTCATAGTTTCTATTTCTTCCTGGTTCAGTCTTGGAAGGCTGTGCATTTCTAAGAATTTATCCATTTTTTCCAGGTTGCCCATTTTATTGACATCGAGTTGCTTGTAGTCATCTCTCATGATCCTTTGTATTTCTGTAGTGTCAGTTGTTACTTCTCCTTTTTCATTTCTAATTGTGTTGATCTGAGTCTTCCCCCTTTTTTTTCTTGATGAGTCTGGCTAATGGTTTATCAATTTTGTTTATCTTCTCAAAGAACCAGCTTTTAGCTTTATTGATCTTTGTTATCATTTACTTCATTTCTTTTTCATTTATTTCTGATCTGATCTTTATGATTTCTTTCCTTCTGCTAACTTTGGGGTTATTTGGTTCTTCTTTCTCTAAGTGCTTTTGGTGTAAGGTTAGGTTGTTTATTTGAGATGTTTCTTGTTTCTTAAGGTAGGATTGTATTGCTATAAACTTCCTTCTTAGACTTGCTTTTGCTGCATCCCATAGGTTTTGGGTCATCGTGTTTTCATTTTCCTTTGTTTCTAGGTATGTTTTGAATTCCGCTTTGATTTTTCTTCAGTGATCTCTTGGTTATTTAGTAGTGTATTGATTATCCTCTGTGTGTTTGTATGTTTTACAGATTTTTTTCCTGTAATTGACATCTAGTCTCATAGCGTTGTGGTCGGAAAAGATACTTGATATGATTTCAATTTTCTTAAATTTACCAAGGCTCGATTTCTGACCCAAGAGATGATCTATCCTGGAGAAGGTTCCATGAGCACTTGAGAAAAATGTGTATTCTGTTGTTTTTGGATGGAATGTCCTATAAATATCAATTAAGTCCATCTTGTGTAATGTATCATTTAAAGCTTGTGTTTCCTTATTTATTTTCATTTTGGATGATCTGTCCATTGATGAAAGTGGGGTGTTAAAGTCCCCTACTATGATTCTATTACTGTCAATTTCCCCTTTTATGGATGTTAGTATTTGCCTTATATATTGAGGTGCTCCTATGTCGTGTGCATAAATATTTACAATTGTTATATCTTCTTCATGGATCGATCCCTTGATCATTATATAGTGTCCTTCTTTGTCTCTTGTTATAGTTTTTACTTTAAAGTCTATTTTGTCTGATATGAGAATTGCTACTCCAGCTTTCTTCTGATTTCCATTTGCATGGAATATCTTTTTCCATCCCCTCACTTTCAGTCTGTATGTGTCCCTAGGTCTGAAGTGGGTCTCTTGTAGACAGCATATATATGGGTCTTGTTTTTGTGTCCATTCAGCCAGTCTATGTCTTTTGGTTGGAGCATTTAATCCATTTACATTTAAGGTAATTATCAATATGTATGTTCCTATTCCCATTTTCATAATTCTTTTGGGTTTGTTATCTTAGGTCTTTTCCTTCTCTTGTGTTTCTTGCCTAGAGAAGTTCATTTAGCATTTTTTGTAATGCTGGTTTGGTGGTGCTGTATATTTTTAGCTTTTGCTTTTCTGTAAAGGTTTTAATTTCTTCATCAAATCTGAATGAGATCTGTGCTGGGGAGAGTAATCCTGGTTGTAGATTTTTCTCCTTCAACACTTTAAATATGTCCTGCCACTTCCTTCTGGCTTGCAGATTTCTGCTGAAGGATCAGCTGTTAACCTTATGGGGATTCCCTTGTGTGTTATTTGTTGTTTTTCCCTTTCTGCTTTTAATATTTTTTCTTTGTATTTAATTTTTGATAGTTTGATTAATATGTGTCTTTGCGTGTTTCTCCTTGGATTTATCCTCTATGGGACTCTCTGTGTTTCCTAGACTTGATTAACTATTTCCTTTCCCATATTAGGGAAGTTTTCAACTATAATCTCTTCAAATATTTTCTCAGTCCCTTTTTTTTTCTCTTCTTCTTCTGGGACCCCTATAATTCGAATGTTGGTGCGTTTAATGTTGTCCCAGAATTCTCTGAGACTTTCCTCAGTTCTTTTCATTCTTTTTTGTTTATTCTGCTCTGCAGTAGTTATTTCCAGTATTTTATCTTCCAGGTCACTTATCCGTTCTTCTGCCTCAGTTATTCTGCTATTGATCCCTTCTAGGGAATTTTTAATTTCATTTATTGTGTTGTTCTTCACTGTTTGTTTGCTCTTTAGTTATTCTAGGTCCTTGTTAAATGTTTCTTGTGTTTTCTCTATTCTATTTAGAAGATTTTGGATCATCTTTACTCTCATTATTCTGAATTCTTTTTTAGGTAGACTGCCTATTTGCTCTTCATTTGTTAGGTCTGGTGGGTTTTTACATTGCTCATTCATCTGCTGTGTGTTTTTCTGTCTTCTCATTTTGCTTAACTAACTGTGTTTGGGGTCTCCTTTTCACAGGCTACAGGTTCGTAGCTCCCTTTGTTTTTGGTGTCTGTCCCCAGTGGCTAATGTTGGTTCAGTGGGTTGTGTAGGCCTCCTGGTGGAGGGGACTAGTGCCTGTGTTCTGGTGGATGAGGCTTGATCTTGTCTTTCTGGTGGGCAAGTCCACGTCTGTTGGTGTGTTTTGGAGTGTCTGTAGCCTTATTATGATTTTTGGCAGCCTCTCCGCTAATGGATGGGGTTGTGTTCCTGTTTTGCTAGTTGTTTGGCATAGGGTGTCCAGCACTGTAGCTTGCTGGTCATTGCGTGAAGCTGGATCTTGGTGTTGAGATGGATATCTCTGGGAGATTTTTGCTGTTTGATATTATGTGGAGCTGGGAGGTCTCTTGTGGACCAGTGTCCTGAAGTTGGGTCTGCCACCTCAGGGGCACAGCCATGACACCTGGCTGGAGCAACAAGAGCCTTTCATTCCACATGGCTCATAATAAAAGGGAGAAAAAATAGAGAGAAAGAAAGAAGAAAAAATAAAATAAAATAAAGTTATTAAAGTAAAAAATGATTATTAAGAAAAAAATTTTGTAAAGTAAAAAAAAAAAAAAATACCACACACAGAAACGGATGGACAGAACCCTAGGACAAATGGTAAAAGCAAAGCTATACAGACAAAATCACACACAGAAGCATACACACACACATTCACAAAAAGAGAAAAAGGGAAAAATATATATATATCTTGCCCCCAAAGTCCACCTTAATTTGGGATGATTCTTTGTCTATTCAGGTATTCCACAGATGCAAGGTACATCAAGTTGACTGTGGAGATTTAATCCGCTGCTCCTGAAGCTGCTGGGAGAAATTTCCCTTTCTCTTCTTTGTTCGCACAGCTCCCAAGGTTCAGCTTTGGTTTTGGTCCCGCCTCTGCATGTAGGTCTCTTGAGGGCATTTCTGTCTGTCCTTCGCTCAGGCAGGACGGGGTTAAAGTTGCAGCTCATTTGGGGGTTCTGGCTCACTCAGGCTGGGGGGAGGGAGGGGTACAGATGTGGGGTGAGCCTGTGGCAGCAGAGACCGGCGTGACTTTGCACCAGCCTAGGTGCGCCGAGTGTTCTCCCGGCGAAGCTGTCCTTGGATCACGGGATCCTGGCAGTGGCGGGCTGCATAGGCTCCTGGGAGGGGAGGTGTGGAGAGTGACCTGTGGTCACACACAGGTTTCTTGGTGGTGGCAGCAGCAGCCTTAGAGTCCCATGCCTGTCTCTGGGGTCTGCGCTGATAGCCGCGGCTCGCACCCGTCTCTGGAGCTCCTTTACGCAGCGCACTTAACCCCTCTCCTCACACACCAGAAAACAAAGAGGGAAGAAAAAGTCTGTTGCCTCTTTGGCAGGTCCAGACTTTTTCCCCAGACTCCCTCCTGGCTAGCCGTGGTGCACTAGCCCCCTTCAGGCTGTGTTCATGCAGCCAACCCCAGTCCTCTCCCTGGATCTGACCGAAGCCTGAGCCTCAGCTCTCAGTCCCCACCCGTCCCGGCTGGTGAGCAGACAAGCCTCTTGGGCTGGTGAATGCTGGTCGGCACCGATCCTCTGTGTGGGAATCTCTCCACTTTGCCCTTCGCACCCTGTTACTGCACTCTCCTCCGTGGCTCTGAAGCTTCCCCCCTCTACCACCAGCAGTATCCGCCCGTGAAGGGGCTTCTAGTGTGTGGAAACCTTTCCTCCTTCACAGCTCCCTCCCACTGGTGCAGGTCCCGTCCCTATTCTTTTGTCTCTGTTTATTCTTTTTTCCTTTCCCTACCCAGGTACGTGGGGGTGTTTCTTGCCTTTTGGGAGTCTGTTTATTCTTTTTTCCTTTCCCTACCCAGGTACGTGGGGAGTTTCTTGCCTTTTGGGAGGTCTGAGGTCTTCTGCCAGTGTTCAGTAGGTGTTTGTAGGAGCTGTTCCACATGTAGATGTATTTCTGATGTATTTGTGGAGAGGAAGGTGATCTCCGCTTCTCACTCTTCCACCATCTTGAAGCTCCTCCCCAGTATAGAATTTTTTAAGAGCTGAAAATGAGACTGTCCTAGTACCTAAAAGAGCCTTGGATATAATTGGAGCTGAAGCCAGAGATGAGATGGAACATATTGGAGAACAATGGTGGGAGAAGAATAAAACTCTTTTATGTTTAAACTCTATATATTTCAGTCTGTTCAGTAAACCAGTTACCTAACTGTAACATAATATAGTACAGAAAGTGCTAAGGCTTGGAAAGATTTTCATCTGATTGTTTACTTGATAGTCATATTTATCTGGTTGACCATTAATCTCTTAAATGTAGAAAAAAGTTTTTCCTTGTGCGGCCAAGAATATGTTATGTGACATTTTCCATTTCAAAGCCAAAGAGAATGACAGGACAGACTACAGTGCACTAAGAATCTAGAAAGTTATTGAATATGCAACAATGTGTTTAAGTAAAGTCTTTCATTTGACACTTCTTCTTCTCTGCTCCTTTTGTCTTATCTATGCTATAAGAACCAAAGAAAATGGCTACATGTTGTGTCAATATCATGATCCACTTATGAATGAGGATGGCTAGACAAGAAAAGCAGCATGGAGAGCCCAGACAAGGAGGTGGAGAAGGGGGATGTAGAGGGGAACATGGTGCTCTGTACTGTGCACCACACTCTGAAAGGCTCTCTTGACTCCCCAACCATTCAGGTGGGTTGAGGGGCCAGGATGGATGACACACAGTCTGCTGTGGAGACTTCTCAGCAGGACAGTGTCTTGCAGGCAACTGCAAGCCAAGAGACTGAATGGCTCTTACTATGTTGACAAACATATATTTAACCTGAAAATGTTTCCTCTATATGAAAATAGCAACATGCATAATTACTTTCGTTTAAATTTATATTTAATAAAGTAATAATGCATTTAAATTCATGACAATAATAATAATAAATGGCTATGTTAAGCACTTACCATGTGCCAAACTCTTTACCTTCATTATCTTATTTAACACAATAATCCAAGGGAATAGGTTGCTATACGATCTCCATTTTTTTTTTTTTTTTTTTTTTTTTTTGTGGTACCCAGGCCTCTCACTGTTGTGGCCTCTCCCATTGTGGAGCACAGGCTCCGGATGCACAGGCTCAGTGGCCATGGCTCATGGGCCTAGCTGCTCTGCAGCATGTGGGATCTTCCCGGACTGGGGCATGAACCTGTGTCCCCTGCATCGGCAGGTGGACTCTCAACCACTGCGCCACCAGGGAAGCCCTATGATCTCCATTTTATAAGTGAAAAATTTGAGCCTTGAACAATGCATATAGCTTACCTATGTTTATTGTTAGTAAGTGGCAGAGAAGAACATTAATCCAGATCCGCATAACTCTGAACCTCAAACTCTTAATTACAGGTATTAGGTAGCACCTTCTTTTATCTCTATCAGTTCATCATAATTTGAAATAAAAAACTGCAAGTATTGAGATTTAAACCAAGAGTTTTAATAATAATATAAATTTTATAGAACAGAGAAGATCAAACATTTCTAAACTATAGATTACATAGTTAATGGTATCTTCTCTCCTTTTCATTTATCTTTCAACAGTTAGTGTTATAAATATGTAACACAGAATATTAAAGTTCAGTTAAATGAGAGAATTACTCAATTAAATGAGAGAATTGTTCTTGCTAAATTCATATTTACATATTTTATTATTTCTACCAGAGTGTTTATTTCAAAATTCATTTCCTAAAATGTGATTTTTCTCTCTTGAGTGTCACCTTTTTAAATGGTAGAGAAAGCATTCCCAGTATTCAACACAAACTTGTATACTGGTTTGAAGATAGTAACACATTTCCACATTTGCAAATTTCTTTCTCTCTCTCTCTCTTTGCAGCTAACAAACTCACTAAAACTTGTAAGAAAATTGAACTATAAATAAATAAATATAAACACACTTTAAAGTGCAAACATATACAGGTATCCCTTGCTTTTCAAAAGTTTGCTTTATGCCACTTTGTTTTTATGAAAGACCTACATTAGTACCTGTTTTCACAAACTGAAAAAAATATAAAGAGATTTTCACTTTTATGAAAAAAGGTGAAAAATGAAAATTCGTTCTTCACTTTATGCCATTTTGGCTTACAAAATTTTTCTTATGAATTCTTTCCTTTTAGGTAGCTGGGGAAATCTGTATTTGTATCACGATTTTGACATCCTAAAAATAATAAGTTGACTAAACCAATTTATCTTATATTTATTGATTATGAAGAGTATTTTGATGACCATAAAATTCAAAATATACCCTACAGTATATTGCAAAGAAAAATTAACCTTTTTTGGTGTGTGGGCAAGAAACAATCTCTGGTAAAAATGCTTTACTAAAACTGCTTTGGGATTTAGAATATTCTAGTAAAGAGGAGAATTTTAAAGGGACATAAAACTTTTGATTCAGTATTCCAAGTGTGAGACCTTCTCTCTTCCCGGCAGCTCCATTGGTTTTCAAAGATTACTTGGTCCATTAGAACAGCATCATCTTTTAAAATATAGGACATGTACTTAATAGAGGTAGAGTGCATCACTTGAGAGGATGTCTCAGGATGTTAGTGTCCCTTTTAATCTGTGCTGCCTGACAAAACAGGCACAAAACTCAACCCTTGGTTCAACACCATTAGCAGCTTTAGCCCTGTGTGGTACCAAAGCACAAGAAGCATAAAGTATGCAGTACAGCCTTCCTCAACTCACTTTCAAAAAAGAGTATTTCATGTATTTTTCATGCTGTTTCTCTTCTCTTCCATAAGATTTTAATGGACTAGAGTATGTCATGTGTATAGAACTCATGATAAAATGGAGAGACAGGCGCTATATGATTGAAGTAGCTTCAGAAATAGACAAGGGACAAGTCTTTTAAAATGCATCATCTGAATACGATTTAACTTGAAAAGTGAAAGTGTTGTTGTTAAAGTATTTTTAATAGCACAAAGAGATTTGTACTACAGAAAGTCTAAAATGATTATTCACCCCAAACAGATTATTTATTTTGAAATGAATATTTATAGAGAGCATCTGAATTAGGCAGTAATCTTTGTCTTTGTTTAAACACAATTAACAATATGCAAATTAAGGCAGTGCTTTTTAGAAAATATGTGAGCCTAAGTACTAATATTGGCAGTCATTTCAATATCTGCACAGTGAGTACATAAAATGAGGAACAACTAACCTGTTATGCTCTTAGTTAATGAACACCTGTACACAATGAAAGCATGGCTGATTTCATGAATGCATGAAAATCCAACCAAGCAATTAATGTTCAATTTAAAATTCACACTATTGAAAAAGTAGCAGAAAAAAAACAACTTGTAATAGGCAAATCACAAAAGCAGAAAAGTTGGATTTTTCTGTGAATGAATCTTTTCCAACATATTTAGACTGGTTTTTCTTTTCTTGGTTGCTTAATTTTTATATGAAAAGAATTTGAACATCTTTTTAATGATTATTCACACTTTATGCAATAAGTTGATCATTTGGGATTCTTTTCTTTCTTTCTCTTTTTAAGAACCAGACTGAGTGTGTTTTAGAGAAAGAACCAACTATTTTGATAATTTATTTTAATTATTACAAGCTTTGTTCGACTCCTAAGAAGTCACAAATCACATTTTTGGTCCAATTCTATAAATATGATACAAAATGTACAATACACAGTTCATTCTTAACCTTCTATGTACATGTGTCTCTGACCTGGGTCCTGAGGTGGGTAGCAGCATATAAAGGAAAGAAAAGGATTATTCCTTTTTAATCTTTCAACAAAGACATATGGAGTACCAGTGCCAGACATTGTTCTAGGTATTGAAGATAAAACAGTGAACAAATAAGACAAAATTCTCATCCTTAGTGTACTTACGTTGTAATGATTATTGAGATTCATGTTATCATTGAGTGTAAAGGCATTAATTTGTTTTTCTCCTCCTCGTATCTGTAATCTACCCCCCTCTTCATTTCTCTGTTGTTTTAATCATTCTTATCAACATTATTGATATTTGTGTTTGCCTAAGCTAGTGCCTTACTAAATACTTTTTATATACAATTTTATAGGGACATAAAGATAAATCTCAATAAGACTTTGTCCAAAGTAATCAAAACTCTACTAACAATTTTTCTTTATTCTTCTTCTTCCAGATGATGGACAAGATATCTTAACATTTGTTTTTAAATAAAGCTGTTAATTTTCCTTGTGTGGTATTTAGAAAGATTCTATCAGAGATACTTCATTCTAAAAGGCCGGAAGAATACTGTTTTTTTTTTTTTTTTCTAAGTTAGGAAGCAGTTATTTTACACATAGACATCAAGATGGCAGTGGGTCAAGTTAAGACTATGTTCGTCTTTGCAAAGTATAATTTATACCAGCTCAGACGATGAAGGGCAACATAAAGTGTTTAAGGAAGTGCCCTATAATTAGAGGTAACTGTTATCACTGGAGAAAAAGAGGGTGAGCTAATCTATTCTGAATTTTATAGGTCTGCTATATTGAATGAGTATATAATTAGAAGAAGAAACTAACTGCTTTAGTTTCATGGTAACTTGATGCGGGCAAGGGTTGGGAGAAAATTGAAGCACCTAGACCTGTACTTGTAGAAACAAGGAGAGAATGTTCTGAAAACAGATAAAATGAAAGAATTATTTTGAAGGAACGATTTTATGATGTCTAGGTAAATGAATCAGGAAAAATTATACTAAAGCAAGCATTAATGGTTAATTCAACTTGCTTTAAAAGTGATTAGGGACTTACCAAATAGAATGCTGACTCTCCAATGTTCTTACCTGCTTCATTTGTGCGGATCATTCGAGATGGGGTGCTTGGATCTCCAGTCCCAATTGGATTGGTGGCCACCACTCTGAATTCATATTCCACCCAGGGGTTCAGGTCCACTGCCATGGCTGATTCCATGTCCCCTGTTATGATTTCTGGGACTGTGGAGAGGAAGGAGATTTCATGCCATTAAGTGAACCGGAAATGCTTATAGATTGCGATCAAAGATATCACAGGCACTGACATAATTGGCAAGCTGCTGCGTACATCCTTATAACATGTGGTCATGTGTCACCTCCTGTCTCATTAGTAAAATGAAAATCAATCTTCAGAAGTAAGCACTTGCACATGTCAGTTTGTTATAGTTAGAATTTTTTCATCTCATATTTACACATAGATTGACATAAAATAACTCACCATGATCATTTTGTCAACCCCTCAGCCCCAGATAAGACGTCAACTAGTGCTCTAATTTAAGCAAATAGTTCTCATATTTCTAGAGAAATTTCTTGATCAGTTTTCTTCCCACACTTCTGGCAAACATGCTTAGCCACTTGGCAGTTCCAAGCAACAGAGTAAGAATATATTTCTCTAATTTGAAAACTACAGTTTGTGGTTTCAAAGTGGAAGCTCTGAACTCTCCTTGGAGTGATTTTTGCACTACATTTAGATTTTATTGAAACATAAAATTGTGTGTCAATGTAATTACCACATAGTAAAGTATTTTTTACATAGCATTTATGCTCTATTTGACTGCTTTTCTTGTTCACTCATCTCTGCTGTGTAGGAAATATTTCTGGAAGAACATTTGTTATAGAGGTGAAAAGGGGGAAAGTAGAAAACCTCTCTTATGAAGTGCAAACATTCTCTGGATTTATATCAGCCCTGGATTTCTGTTTAAGCATGGCAGGGCAGTGGCAGGGGGGAGCTCTTGATTTGACAACTTGATGGACTTTTACTATGACAAGGTGGAATTAAATGCATCTTGGATTTCCCATGAAAATCTCTTTTGAAATGTAACAGTAGAATGTTACCAAATAATTAGCTCCCTGAAAGGTGAATGATCAGCGCATAGGCAGTGTGGGCTGCCTGACAATTTTCACAGCCCTACAGAGCTGACTTTTTAAAGCAGTGAAATGAAGACATGAAAAAAGTCTGCCCCCTTTTGCTGCACTGGCAAATGAGCAACATGTTTGGAGTCTAAGAGGTAGGGGATAAAGGCCACTGCTCAGTCCATAGCTCAGTATAATGCTGAGCTGTGTATGCCAAACATAAAGGTGGGAAGAAGAGATACCAAGACACTCAGCTCTCCCTAGACCCCAACATACACTGCTTCACCAATACTTGCCTTGGGTCCCTCAGGACTTACTGTTTCATTGACTTCTGTTTATGTCAGTCATTTCAAGCAACTCCAGACAGATAGGTCTTGCCTCATCCATTTTATTCTAATCCCCATATAACTCTGCACATTTCCTCTTTCTGTCTCAGTTGTCATCCTTCCCTACTGTTTAAAATCATTTTACTAGGGCCTTTGGAATTCATAATCCGTCATTAGCAAAATTGCCATATACTCATTCTTCTTTCTGAACATTCTTCCAACTTTTTACTACAGTAGAAACATGAATCCACTCTAAGGCAACTTTATGCCTCTCAAGGGGTGGCCCTCTTAAGATATTGTAAAGAAGAGGGCAATCCATCTCAGTTGTGTCTCTCTCCTCCCCGCCTCCCCCTCAAATGTCTCTAATGCAAGCATGCAGGTATTTTTCCCACTTAAAAACAAATTTAAAAGATTGCCTCAAAATTTTCTCTCCTTCCAGCCTTCACCCAGTCTCTAGTCTCTATGTTTCTTTCATAGCAAAATTTCTTGAGAGTTATTTGTGCCTTATTTGCTATCTCCAATTATTCTCTTTCTATTCACTCTTGAACCCACTCCAATCAAGCTCTTACCTCCAGCATTCCACCATAACTGCTCCTGTCAAGATCACCAATGGTGTCTATTGCTAAAACCCTATGGTTGGGTCTCTTTTTCTTAGATTGTTTGTTCTAACATCATGCTTTGACACAGTTGATCATGCTCTGCTCTTTGAAATACTTTTCAAAACTTCTGTTTTTCTCCTTTCTGATTATGCCTTATCAGTCTCCATCACTAGTTTCTTTTCATCTTCCAGGTGCACCGCAGTTCTACTAACTCCCATTTTTTTTTAACTCCATGGTGATCTTATCTAGTCTCATGGTTTTAAGTACCTTCTGTATGATGATGACGCCAATATTTTCAGCCATGAACTTCCTCCCTAGACTCCAAATTCACATGTCCTATGACCTATTAAACATTTCTATTTAGATGGGATTCTTAACCTTAATTTCCCCCACCTACTTCTGCAGTATTCCTTACTCAATGAATGACAATTTCTGTATCCAAAATTTGGGGGTCATCCTGGGTTTCTTTCTTTTTCCCCTGCACTAATCCAACTCATAAGCAAATTATGACAGCTCTGACTTCAAAGTGTTTTGATTTCTCCACTTCCCTTTGCAGCAAAACTTCTTAAAAGAGTTGTCTGCATTAACTTTTCTCCATTTTCTCTTAAACCAATTCTTGTGAGACTTTAGTCCTTACTATTTTACTAAAACTTGTAGTGTCAAGATCATGAATGACCTCTATGTTGCTTAAATCAATGATCAATTCTCATTCCTCATCATACTTTCCAAGTCAGCAGCATTTGACCCAATTGATTGCTTTCTCTTCCTTGATAGATTTTACTCTTTTGTCTGTCAGGATATCAGATTCTTTTTTTTTTTTTTAACAAATGGTTGCTTCCCCTCTGTATCCTTTGGATGGCTCCTCTTTTCCACAACTTCTTTCTATTGGATACTTGAGGGCTCAGTTTTCATACTCCTTTCTTCTTTATTTTATGCTTATATCCTTGGAGATGGCATGCAGTTTTATGGTATTAAATGACATTTATATGCCAATAATTTCGTAATTTATATCTTTATTTTAAACCTCACTCTTAAACTCCAGCCTTGTATATCTAATTGCTGTCTGATCTCTTTAAAGACATCTCCTCCAAATACAGTCATACAGTGGTTAGGATTTCAACATATTAATTTTGGGGAGACATAATTCAGTCCATAGCAGGCAGGTTGTGATTTTTTAAATTTTTTAAAATTTATTTTAATTTTTGGAAATTCACTTGATGCACAATACTATGTTAGTTTCAGGTGCACTACATAATGATTTGACATTTGCATGCATTATGAAATGATTGCCACGGTATGTCTAGTAACCATCTGTCCCCAGACAAATATATTACAATATTACTGACCATATTCTTAGGCTGTATATTACATGCCTGTAACTTATTTATTTATAACTGGAGGTTTGTACCTCTTAATTTCCTTCGCCTATTTCACATCCCCCAATGCCAACTTTCTGGCAACATCTGTCTGTTCTCTGTATCTAAGAGTCTGTTTTCATTTTGTTTTCTTTCTTTTTTTGTTTTCTGAATTCCATATATGAGATCATGTGGTATTTGTTTTTCTCTGATTATTTCATTAGCATAAGACCCTCTAAATCCATACACATTATGTCAAATGGCAAGATTTCATTATTATTATAGCTGAGTAATATTCCATTGTTTATATATTTACCACATATTCTTTATCCATCTATCAATGGACACTTAGGTGGCTTCCATATCCTGGCTATTATAAATAATGCTGCAATGAACATTGGAATGCATACATCTTTTTGAACTAGTGTTTTTGTCTTATTTGGATAAATACCCTGAAGTGGAATTGCTGGATTTTATAGTAATTCTATTTTTTTAAAATTATGCAATCAAATTTTTAATAACAAAGATACTATTTTTAATGTGGCCAAATATACTTGGCTAAGTCCAGATTTTAAAACTCAAGAGCTTGGTCGATGACAAGAACTTGTTAGGGAGCATTCCTGCACCTGGCAATACAACAGCAAGCACCAGTTTTTAGTAATCCTATTTTTAATTTTTTTGAGGAAGCTATTACTGTTTTCCATAGTGGATATACAACTTACATTCCTACTAAGAGTGCACAGGAGTTTCCTTTTCTCCATATGCTCACCAACGTTTATTATTTGTTGCTTTTTTGCTAAGAACAATTTTCACAGGTGTGAGGTAATATCTCATTGTAGTTTTGACTTGCATTTCTCTGATGCTTAGTGATGTTGAGTGCCTTTTCATGTGTCTGTTGGTTCATGTCTTCTTTGGAAAAATGTCTATTTAGGTCCTCTGCCAATTTTTTAATCAGGTTGTTTGATTTTTTTATTTGATGTTGAGTTGTATGAGTTCTTTGTATATTTTGGATATTAACCCCTTATTAGATGTATGATTTGCAAATATCTTCAAATATTTCAGTAGGCTACCTTTTTGTTTTGTTGATAGTTTCCTTTGCTATGCTAAAATTTTTTAGTTTGATGTAGTCCCATTTGTTGATTTTTGCTTTTAGTGCCCTCGTCTGAGGAGATGTATCCAAAATAAATATTAAGACTGATGTCGAACAGTGTACTATGTTTTCTTCTAGGAATTTTATGGTTTCAGGTCTTATATTTAAGTCTTTAATCCATTTTGAGTTTATTTTTGTATATGGTGTGAGAAGGTAGTCCAATTTGATTCTTTTGTATGTAGCTATCCGGTTTTCCCATCATTATTTACTGAAAAGTCTGTCTTCTTCCCATTTTATATTCTTGCATCCTTTGCCATAGATTAATTGACCATATGTATGTGAGTTTATTTCTGGGCTCTCATTTCCCATACTATTTTGATTACTGTAGCTTTGTAGTACAGTTTGAAATGAAGGAGCATGATACCTCCAGCTTTTCGTTTTTTTCTTGATTGTTTGGCTATTTGGGGTGTTTTGTGTTTCCATACAAACTTTAGAATTATTTGTTCTAGTTCTGTGAAAATTGCCATTGGTATTTTGATAGAGATTTCATTGAATCTTTAGATTGCCTTAGGTGGTTTGGTCATTTTAACAATATTAATTCTTTCATTATATCATTTTCTACATATAATATTATGTCATCTGAAAACAGTGAGTTTTACTTCTCCTTTCCAATTTGGATTCCTTGTATTTATTTTTTTCTTGTCTGATTGTTATGGCTAGGACTTCCATAAAGGCAGTAAAAGTGGGCATACTTGTTTTGTTCCTGATCTTAGAGGAAATGTTTTCAACTTTTCACCATTTAATACGATGTTAGTTATAGGCTTGTCATTTATGGCCTTTACTATGTTGAGGCATATTTCCTCTATACCCACTTTGTTGAGAATTTTTTTCATAAATGGATGTTGAATTTTTTTCAAAAGCTATTCTGTATCTATTTTGATAAGTATAAGATTTTTATTCTTCAATTTTTTAATGTGGTATATCACACTGATTGATTTAGGAATATTGAATCATCTTTGCATCCCTGGTATAAATCCCACTTAACCTTGTTGTATGATCTTTTTTATGCATTGTTAAATTTAGCTTGTTAACATTTTGTTGACGATTTTTGAATCCATGTTCATCAGTGATATTGGCATATATTTTTCTTTTTTGTGTGTTTTTATCTAGTTTTGTTATCAGGGTGATGCTGGCTTCATAGAAAGAGTTTAGAAATGTTCCTTCCTCTTCAATTTTTTTGGATAGTTTGAGAAGAATAGGTACTAACTCTTCTTTAAATATTTAGTAGAAATACCCTTTGAAGTCAATCTGGTCCTGTACTTCTTTTTGTTGACTTTTATTTTTTTATTACTGATTCATTTTCAATACTAGTAACTGATCTGTTTTATTTTCCATTTCTTTCTGATTCAGTCTTGGGAGATTATAAGTTTCTAGAAATGTATCTATTTCTTCTAGGCTGTCAATTTATTGGCAAATAATTTTTCATAGTAATCTCTTATGATCCTTTATAAGAGATTATATTATTATTATTTATGTAACAGTTGTAACTTCTCTGTCATTCTTGATTTTATTGATTTGGGCTCTCTTTTTCTTGATGAGTCTGACTAAAGGTTTATCAATTTTGTTTATACTTTCAAAGAAACAGCTCCTAGTTTTATTGGTTTTTGTTTCCTATTGTTTTATTTAGTCTCTATTTCACTTATTTCTGCTCTGAAATTTATTATTTTGTATCTTCCACTAACTTTGGGTTTCATTTGTTCCTTTACTAGTTCCTTTAGGGGTAGGGTTAGGTTGTTTACTTGAGATTTTTCTGGTTTCCTGAGGTAGACTTGTAGTTCTAAAACTTTAGAACTGCTTTTGCAGCATCCCATAGATTTTAGGATGTTGTTTTAATTTTCTTATGTCACCAGGAATTTTTTGATTTCCTCTTTGATTTCTTCAGTGACTCATTGGTTGTTTTTTTTTTTTTTTAAGGAGTCTTTCATTCCTTAATGTTAGTTGTTATTCTTTTTTCCAAATAATATACCTTAGCAGAACAATGCTTTCTTTATTTTTTAAATTTTATTTTATTTATTTATTTTTTTGGCTGCGCAACCTGCGGGATCTTAGTTCCCCAACCAAGGATTGAATCCACACCCCCTGCAGTGGAAGCACAGAGTCTTAACCATTGGACCACCAGAGAAATCCGCTGCCATTGGTTGTTTAGTAGTATATTGTTTAGCCTCCATGTGTTTGTGTTTTTTGTAGTTTTTTTTCCTTGTAGTTGATTTCTAGTCTTAAATCATTGTATTTGGAAAAGTGCTCAGTATGATTTCATTCTTCATAAATTTACTGAGACTTGTTTTGTGGTCTAGCATGTGGTCAATCCTGGAGAATATTTCATGTGCACTTGAGAAGAATGTGTATTCTGCTGTTTTTGTATGGAATGCTCTGTAGATATCTGTTAATCTATCTGGTCTAATGTGTCATTTAAGGGCAGTGTTTCCTTATTGATTTTTCTGCCTGGATGATCTGTTCATTGAGGTAAGCAAGATCTTAAATTCTCCACTATTTCTGTGTTACTGCCAATTTTTTCTTTATGTTTGTTACTATATGCTTTATGTATATAAGTGTTCTTATGTTGCGTTCATATAAATTTACAATTGTTATATTTTCTTTTTGGATTGATATCTTTAGCATTATGTAATATCTTTCTTTGTCTCTTGTTACAGTTTTTGTTTTAAAGTCTATATTGTCTAATATAAGTATTGCTACTACAGCTTTCTCTTTGTTTCAATTTACATGGAATATCTTTTTCCAACCCCTCACTTCCAATTTGTTTCCTTAGAGCTGATGTGAGTCTCTTGTCATTGCATATATGGCTCTTGTTTTTTCATCCATTCAGCCACTGTATTTCTTTTCATTGGAGCATTTAGTTTATTTAAATTTAAAGTAATTATTGATAAGTACGTACTTATTGCTATTTTGTTAACTGCTTTCTGGTAGTTTCCACAGTTCATTTTTGTTCCCTTCTCCTTTTGCTCTCTTCCCTTGTGGTTTGATGACTATCTTTAGATTTATGTTTGAATTCCTGTCTCTCTTTTGTGTGTATCTCATATCTCTTGTAAATTTTTGGTTTGTGGTTACCATGAGGTTCATATATAACTATATAACTGTATATATATATATATATATATATATATATATAATTATTTAAGTCAATGATCTCTTAAATTTGAATGCATTCTAATAACCCTGCATTTTTACTTCCCCCAAAATTTAATGTTTTTCACATCATTTTACACCTTTTTCTTTGTGTATCCCTTAACAACTTGTTGTGGATATAGATGATTTTATTACTTTTGTCTTTAACCTTCCTACTAGCTTTATAAATGGTTGATCTATCACTTTTATTGTATGTTTTACTTTATTGTATGTTTGCCTTTGCTTGTCTGTAAATCTCTTCACATCTGAGTGATAGTCTTTCTGGGTAGAGTATTCTTGTTTGTAGGTTTTTTCCTTTCATCACTTTGAATATATCATGCCACTTCCTTCTGGCTTGCAATGTTTATGCTAAAAATTCAGCTGATTTTTCCTATGGAAGTTCTCTTGTAACTTTTTTTTCTCTTGCTGATTTTAAAAATATCTTTTTATCTTTGATGTTGACATTTAATTATGGTATGTCTTGGTGTGGGCTTTTATGGGTTGATTTTGTTTGGGACACTGTGTGCTTCCAGGAACCTGATGTTTGTTTCCATTATGAGGTTAGGGGAGTTTTCAGCTATTATTTCTTCAAATGATTTCTCTGACCCTTCTTCTTCTGGGACCTCTATAATATGAATGCTAGTACATTAGATGTTGTCCCAGAGGTCTCTTAAACTGTCTTTTTTTAATTTCTTCTTTTTTCAACTTGAGTGATTTTCTCTACTGTGTCTTCAGCTTGATCTGTTCCTCTGTATTACATAATATAGTATTGATTTCTTTTAGTGTATTTATTTCAGTTATTGTATTTTTCAGCTCTGTTTGGATCCTCTTTATATTTTCTAACTCTTTGTTAAAATTATCACCACATTCATCTATGTTCTCCTGAGTGTAGTGAGTATCTTTATGAACATTATCTTGAATTTCTTACCAGGTAGATTGCTTATCTCCACTTTGTTTACTTCTTTTCCTGAGGTTTTATGAGATTTTTTTCTTTTTCCTTTGTATCATATTTCTTTGTCTCCTCATCTTGCCTAATTCTTTGTTTATTTCTATGTGTTGGATAAGTCAGTTATACTTCCCCATCATTGAGAAGTGGCCTCATGTAGGAGACGTCTAATAGGGCCCAACAGCACACTCCCTTCTAGTCACTGGAGCTATATGCTCTAGGGGTCTCCCCTATTTGGGTTGCATGGACCCATCTATTGTAGCGAGGCTGACTACTGTGGGTGCTCTGGTGGGCTAGACTGGTCTCTATTCTGTTTGACTCTCAGGTACTGCCTCATGGCTACTGGCCTGCTAAGGGCAGGGCCAAGTTTTGAAATGGTTGGCTGTTCAGCCTTGGTGGGCCTTGAGCTGGTGTCAGTCTGCTGGTGGGCAGGTAGGCCCTCAGCAATAATAGGTTAGACAGAGGACTCCAAAATGGCACTTGCCAGCATCAGTGTGCTTGTGGTAGAATGAGCTCCCCCAAATGGCTGTCACCAGTGTCTCTATCCCCAAGGGGAGCTCCAATGCCTCCTGCTTTTCTAAGAGGCTCTCCAAGGTCAGCAAGTGGGCTGACCCAGATGCCTTTAAAATTATGGCTTCTACACTGGGACTTGAAGTGTGTGAGACTTTGTGCATATCTTTTACGAGTGGAGTCCCTATTTCCTACAGCCCTCCAACTCTCTTGAATGCAAGCCCCACTAGCCTTCAAAGACAAAAGTTCTAGAGACTCTTCTTCCTGGAGCAGGATGTCCAGGGTGGGGACCCCGATGTAGGGCTTGGAATCCTTGCTCCTTGGGGAGAACCCCTGAGATTGTGATTATCCTCCTATTTGTGGGTCACATACCTGGTGGTGTGGGTCTCAACTACGCAGTGTCTCTGTCCCTCCTCCCCATCTCTTTTATGGTTTCTTCTTTGTATCTTCAGTAACAGAAAAATATTTTCTCCTAGTATTAGGGTCATTCTCATAGATAGTCACTCTGTAAATAGCTGTAAATAGCTGTAGTTTTGGTGTGCCCATGGGAAGTGGTGAGTTAAGGATCTTTCTACTCAGCCATCTTTACCACACATCTCTTAAAATTTTAAACAGAGTGGTCAGTTCCTCATTAGGAAGTGGTCACCTTCCTCATTAGGAAGGTGCATTTGAGTGAACTTTTGATTGAAGTTTGGATTTAGCTATGCCAATATTTGGAGGAAAGCATCCCATGTAAAAGGAGTAACTAGTACAAAGGTATTAGATGCATTATAAGCAGGACATTAGAAGACCAGTGAGTCAGGAGCAGAGTGAGAATGGTAGAAGATGAGTTTGTAGAGGGATTGGAGGAACCAAGTCATGTAGGATTTGGGCTTTCATCCTGAGAAAAATGAAGAAACATTGGGGAATTGATACTGTGTTATCTTTTAGTATATTAAGCTATGTTGAAAATAGGAAGTAATTAAGGTTAAATGAAATCATAAGGGTGGGGTAATGATTTGATAAGAATAGTGTCTTTATAAGAAGAGACATTGGAAAACTTGCTTCCTGTCTGTCTGCCATGTGAGTACGCAGTGAGAGGGCTACTATCTGCAAGCCAGGGGGAGCATCCTCACCAGGAATCAAAAGGAACTGGTTGACACCTACCTGCTTGGTCTCCGAAACTGTTAGAAAATAATTTATTTTGTTGTTTTAGCCACCTAGGTGATGTTATTTGGTTATGACATCCCAAGCAGACTAATATACTATCTTTTCCACAGTACTTCTGACCTTCCTTACAATATAACATTTCTTTATTTTTTTCATTCATTAACTTCCAAGATACTATTTACCTTACATGTTTATTATGTTCTCTGTTTATTGTTTATCCTCATCCATGTGAATACCATCTCCACAAGGGCATGAATGTTTTGTTTTGTTTTGTTGCCTCATACATCCTAAGTGCCTAGATCACTGTCTGAAGGTTACTTGTTATATTATTGCTGAATGAATGAAAGGGGAGTTCTAATTGCCAGGTGTGATCAACAGTTAATTTCTGTTTTAATCTTGATGTAATTATTTCTGATGCAATGCTAAAAACAAAATTAATATAAAATTTATAACTATCCTTCCTCCCAAAGCTACATATATTTATATTCTCCTAGCCATAACTATAGGTTTTAAAGACTCCTACCGAGGGGGAGACATTCAAGTTGGCAGAGGAGTAAGATGTGGAGATCACCTTCCTTCCCACAAATACATCAGAAATACATCTACATGTGGAACAACTCCTACAGAACACCTACTGAATTCTGGCAGAAGATCTCAGACTTCCCAAAAGCCTCAGGAGCAGCAGATAAAGTCTCCAAAATCAACATGATGTGCCATGCATCTCTGGAATACCTGAATAGACAATGAATCATCCCAAAATTGAGGTGGTGAAATTTGGGATCAACTGAAGACTTGAGATATATATTTTTTCTCTTTTTGTGAGTGTGTATGTATATGCTTCTTTGTGTGATTGTGTCTATATAACTATGTCTTACAATTTTTCGTAGGGTTCTCTCTGTCCTTTTTTTTTTTAAAGTATAGTTTTTAACACTTGTTATCACTGGTGGATTAGTTTTTTGGTTTGGTTGCTCTCTTCTTTCTTTCTTTTTTAATTACTTTTTAATTTTTAAAATATTTTTAATAATTTTTTAAATTTTTATTTTAATAACTTTATTTTATTTTTTTTTCTTTCTTTTTTATTTTAATCTCCCTTTTCTTTGAAGCCGTGTGGCTGACAGTCTTGGTGCTCCAGCTGGGTATCAGGCCTGTGCCTCTGAGGAAGGACAGCCGAGTTCAGAACATTGGCCCACCAGAGACCGCCTGGCTCCACGTGATATCAAATTGCGAAAGCTCGCCCAGAGATCTCCATCACAATACTAAAACCCAGTTCCACTCAACAACAAGCAAGCTACAAAGTTGGACAGCCTATGCCAAACAATTAGCAAGACAGGAACACAACCCCACCCATTAGCAGAGAGGAGGGTCAAAATCATAATAAGTTCACAGACACCCCAAAACACACCACTGGAAGTGGGCCTGCACACCAGAAGGACAAGATCCAGCCTCACCCACCAGAAAACAGGCACCAGTTCCCTCCACCAGGAGGCCTACACACCTACTGAAGCAACCTTAGTCATCGGGGGCAGGTACCAAAAACAACAGGAACTACAAAGCTGCAGCCTGTGAAAAGTAGACCCCAAACAGAGTAAGTTATGAAAAATGAGAAGACAGAGAAACACACAGCAGATGAAGGAGCAGGGTAAAAGCCCATCAAACCAAACAAATGAAGAGGAAATAGGCAATCTACCGGAAAAAGAATTCAGAGTAATGATAGTAAAGATGATCCAAAATCTTGGAAATAGAATGGAGAAAACACAAAAATGTTTAACAAGGACCTAGAAGAACTAAAGAGCAAACAAACAATGATGAACAACAACAAAAAAATGAAATTAAAAAATCTCTAGAAGGAATCAATAGCAGAATAACTGAGGCAGAAGAACGGATAAGTGACCTGGAAGATAAAATACTGGAGAGCAGAGTGAGAATGGTAGAAGATGAGTTTGTAGAGGGATTGGAGGAACCAAGTCATGTAGGATTTGGGCTTTCATCCTGAGAAAAATGAAGAAACATTGGGGAATTGATACTGTGTTATCTTTTAGTATATTAAGCTATGTTGAAAATAGGAAGTAATTAAGGTTAAATGAAATCATAAGGGTGGGGTAATGATTTGATAAGAATAGTGTCTTTATAAGAAGAGACATTGGAAAACTTGCTTCCTGTCTGTCTGCCATGTGAGTACGCAGTGAGAGGGCTACTATCTGCAAGCCAGGGGGAGCATCCTCACCAGGAATCAAAAGGAACTGGTTGACACCTACCTGCTTGGTCTCCGAAACTGTTAGAAAATAATTTATTTTGTTGTTTTAGCCACCTAGGTGATGTTATTTGGTTATGACATCCCAAGCAGACTAATATACTATCTTTTCCACAGTACTTCTGACCTTCCTTACAATATAACATTTCTTTATTTTTTTCATTCATTAACTTCCAAGATACTATTTACCTTACATGTTTATTATGTTCTCTGTTTATTGTTTATCCTCATCCATGTGAATACCATCTCCACAAGGGCATGAATGTTTTGTTTTGTTTTGTTGCCTCATACATCCTAAGTGCCTAGATCACTGTCTGAAGGTTACTTGTTATATTATTGCTGAATGAATGAAAGGGGAGTTCTAATTGCCAGGTGTGATCAACAGTTAATTTCTGTTTTAATCTTGATGTAATTATTTCTGATGCAATGCTAAAAACAAAATTAATATAAAATTTATAACTATCCTTCCTCCCAAAGCTACATATATTTATATTCTCCTAGCCATAACTATAGGTTTTAAAGACTCCTACCGAGGGGGAGACATTCAAGTTGGCAGAGGAGTAAGATGTGGAGATCACCTTCCTTCCCACAAATACATCAGAAATACATCTACATGTGGAACAACTCCTACAGAACACCTACTGAATTCTGGCAGAAGATCTCAGACTTCCCAAAAGCCTCAGGAGCAGCAGATAAAGTCTCCAAAATCAACATGATGTGCCATGCATCTCTGGAATACCTGAATAGACAATGAATCATCCCAAAATTGAGGTGGTGAAATTTGGGATCAACTGAAGACTTGAGATATATATTTTTTCTCTTTTAGTGAGTGTGTATGTATATGCTTCTTTGTGTGATTGTGTCTATATAACTATGTTTTACAATTTTTCGTAGGGTTCTCTCTGTCCTTTTTTTTTTTAAAGTATAGTTTTTAACACTTGTTATCACTGGTGGATTAGTTTTTTGGTTTGGTTGCTCTCTTCTTTCTTTCTTTTTTAATTACTTTTTAATTTTTAAAATATTTTTAATAATTTTTTAAATTTTTATTTTAATAACTTTATTTTATTTTTTTTTCTTTCTTTTTTATTTTAATCTCCCTTTTCTTTGAAGCCGTGTGGCTGACAGTCTTGGTGCTCCAGCTGGGTATCAGGCCTGTGCCTCTGAGGAAGGACAGCCGAGTTCAGAACATTGGCCCACCAGAGACCGCCTGGCTCCACGTGATATCAAATTGCGAAAGCTCGCCCAGAGATCTCCATCACAATACTAAAACCCAGTTCCACTCAACAACAAGCAAGCTACAAAGTTGGACAGCCTATGCCAAACAATTAGCAAGACAGGAACACAACCCCACCCATTAGCAGAGAGGAGGGTCAAAATCATAATAAGTTCACAGACACCCCAAAACACACCACTGGAAGTGGGCCTGCACACCAGAAGGACAAGATCCAGCCTCACCCACCAGAAAACAGGCACCAGTTCCCTCCACCAGGAGGCCTACACACCTACTGAAGCAACCTTAGTCATCGGGGGCAGGTACCAAAAACAACAGGAACTACAAAGCTGCAGCCTGTGAAAAGTAGACCCCAAACAGAGTAAGTTATGAAAAATGAGAAGACAGAGAAACACACAGCAGATGAAGGAGCAGGGTAAAAGCCCATCAAACCAAACAAATGAAGAGGAAATAGGCAATCTACCGGAAAAAGAATTCAGAGTAATGATAGTAAAGATGATCCAAAATCTTGGAAATAGAATGGAGAAAACACAAAAATGTTTAACAAGGACCTAGAAGAACTAAAGAGCAAACAAACAATGATGAACAACAACAAAAAAATGAAATTAAAAAATCTCTAGAAGGAATCAATAGCAGAATAACTGAGGCAGAAGAACGGATAAGTGACCTGGAAGATAAAATACTGGAAATTACTACCACAGAGTAGTATAAAGAAAAAAGAATGAAAACAATTGAGGACATTCTCAGAGACCTCTGGGACAACATTAAAAGCAACAACATTCGAATAATAGGGGTCCTAGAAGAGGAAGAGAAAAAGAAAGGGACTGAGAAAATTTTTGAAGAGATTATAGTTGAAAACTTCCCTAATATGGGAAAGGAAATAGTCAATGAAGTTCAGGAAGTGCAGAGAGTCCCATAGAGGATAAATCCAAGGAGAAACACGCCAAGACACACACTAATCAAACTATCAAAAATTAAATTCAAAGAAAAAATATTAAAAGCAACAAGGGAAAAACAACAAATAATATACAACAGAATCCCCATAAGGTTAACAGCTGATCTTTCAGCAGAAACTATGCAAGCCAGAAGTGAGGGGCAGGGCATATTTAAAGTGAAGAAAGAGAAAAAAACCTACAACCAAGATTACTCTAGCCAGCAAGGATCTCATTTAGATTTGAGGGAGAAATTAAAATCTTTGAAGACAAGTAAAAGCTAAGAGAATTCATCAACTCCAAACCAGTTTTACAACAAATGCTAAAGGAACTTCTCTAGGCAGGAAACACAAGAGAAGGAAAAGACCTAGAATAACAAACCCAAATCAATTAAGAAAATGGTAATAGGACCATACATATTGATAACTACCTTAAATGTAAATGAATTAAATGCTCCAACCAAAAGATACAGACTGCCTACAAGAGAAGGAAAAGACCTAGAATAACAAACCCAAATCAATTAAGAAAATGGTAATAGGACCATACATATTGATAACTACCTTAAATGTAAATGAATTAAATGCTCCAACCAAAAGATACAGACTGCCTGAATGGATAA
This sequence comes from Physeter macrocephalus, assembly GCF_002837175.3. Lineage (NCBI taxonomy): Eukaryota > Metazoa > Chordata > Mammalia > Artiodactyla > Physeteridae > Physeter > Physeter macrocephalus. The sequence continues at coordinate 33,254,807 of NC_041229.1, forward strand.
AAATACAAGATCAGTATATATTTTGTCTACAATAGACCCACTTCAGACCTAGGGACACATACAGACTGAAAATGAAAGGATGGCAAAAGACATTCCACATAAAAAGAAATTAAAAAAAAGCTGGAGTAGCAATTCTTATATCAGACAAAATAGACTTAAAAATAAAGACAATTACAAAAGACAAAGAAGGACACTACATAAGGATTAAGGGATCAATCCAAGAAGATATAACAATTGTAAATATTTATGCATCCAACATAGCAGAACCTCAATACATAAGGCAAATGCTAACAGACATAAAAGGGGAGATCATATTAGGGGAAGCAAAGTAGGGGACTTTAACACTAGTTAAAGTAGGGGACTTTAACACTTTCACTAGTGGAAAGATCATCCAGAATGAAAAAAAATAAGGAAACACAAGCTTTAAATGATACATTAAACATGATGGACTTAATTGATATTTATAGGATATTCCATTGAAAAACAACAGAATACACTTTCTTCTCAAGTGCTCATGGAACATTCTCCAGGATAGATCATATCCTGGGTCACAAATCAAGCCTTGGCAAGTATAAGAAAATTGAAATCATATCAAGTATCTTTTCTGACCACACACTATGAGACTAGATGTCAATTACAGGAAAAAATCTGTAAAAAATACAAACACAGGGAGGCTAAACAATACATTACTAAATAACCAAGAGATCACTGAAGAAATTAAAGAGGAAATTTCAAAATACCTAGAAACAAATGACAATGAATACACAATGACCCCAAAAATATGGGATGCAGCAAAAGCAGTTCTAAGAGGAAAGTATAGAGCAATACAATCCTACCTCAAGAAACAAGAAACAGGGGCTTCCCTGGTGGCGCAGTTGTTGAGAGTCTTCCTGCTGATGCAGGGGACATGGGTTCATGCACCGGTCCGGGAAGATCCCACATGCCACAGAGTGGCTGGGCCCATGAGCCATGAACGCTGAGCCTGCGTGTCCAAAGCCTGTGCTCCGCAACGGGAGAGGCCACAACAGTGAGAGGCCCAACAATAGCAAAGATCAATAAAACTAAAAGCTGGTTCTTTGAGAAGATTAAAAAAATTGATAAACCATTATCCAGACTCATCAAGAAAAAACGGGAGAAGATAAATCAATAGAATTAGAAATGAAAAAGGAGAAGTAACAACTGACACTGCAGAAATACAAAGGATCATGAGAGATTATTAAAAACAACTATATGCCAATAAAATGGACCACATGGAAGAAATAGACAAATTTTTAGAAAAGCACAACCTTCCGAGTCTGAACCAGGAAGAAATAGAAAGTATAAACAGACAAATCAAAAGCACTGAAATTGAGACTGTGATTAAAAATCTTCTAACAAACAAAAGCCCAGGACCAGATGACTTCACAGGAGAATTCTATCAAACATTTAGAGAAGAGCTAACAACTATCCTTCTCAAACTCTTCCAAAATATATCAGAGGGAGGAAGACTCCCAACTCATTCTATGTGGCCACCATCACCCTGATACCAAAACCAGACAAAGATGTCACAAAGAAAAAAAACTAAAGGACAATATCACTGATGAACATAGATGAAAATATCCTCAACAAAAGACTATCAAACAGAATCCAAGAGCATATTAACAGGATTATACGCCATGATCAAATGGGGTTTATCCCAGGCATGCAAGGATTCTTCAATATATGCAAATCAATCAATGTGATACACCATATTAACAAATTGAAGGAGAAAAACCATATGATCATCTCAATAGATGCAGAAAATCTTTGGACAAAATTCAACACCGATTTATGATCTAAACCCTCTAGAAAGTATGCATAGAGGGAACTTACCTCAACATAATAAAGGCCATATATGACAAACCCACAGCCAACATCATTCTCAATGGTGAAAAACTGAAACCATTTCCTCTAAGATCAGAAACAAGACAAGGTTGTGCACTCTCACCATTATCATTTTTCAACATAGATTTTGCAGTTTTAGCTACAGCAGTCAGACAAGAAAAAGAAATTAAAGGAATCCAAATCGGAAAAGAAGAAGTAAAGCTGTCACTCTTTGCAGAAGCCATCATACTATACAAAGAGAATCCTGAAGATGCTACCTGGAAACTACTAGAGCTAATTAATGAATTTGGTAAAGTAGCAGGATACAAAATTAATGCACTGAAATCTCTTGCATCCCTGTAACCTAATGATGAAAAATCTGAAAGAGAAAGTAAACAAACATTCCCATTTACCATTGCAAAAAAAAAAAGAATAAAATACCTAGGAATAAACCTACCTAAGAAGGCAAAAGACCTGTATGCAGAAAACTATAAGACACTGATGGAAGAAACTGAAGAGGATACATACAGATGGAGAGATATACCATGTCCTTGGATTGGAAGAATCAACATTGTGAAAAAGACTCTACTACCCAAAGCAATATACAGATTCAATGCAATCCCTGTACAACTACCAATGGCATTTTTCACAGAACTAGAACAAAAAATTGAACAATTTGTATGGAAACACAAAAGACCCCGAATAGCCAAATTCATCTTGAGAAAGAAAAATGGAGCTGGAGGAATCAGGCTCCCTGACTTCAGACTACACTACAAAATTACAGTAATAAAGGCAGTATGGTACTTGCGCAAAAACAGAAACATAGATCAATGGAACAGGATAGAAAGCCCAGAGATAAACCCATGCACCAATGATCAACTAATCTATGACACAGGAGGCAAGGATATACAATGGAGAAAGGACAGCCTCTTCAATAACTGGTGCTAGGATAACTGGACAGCTACATGTAAAAGAATGAAATTAGAACATTCCATAACCCCATATACAAAAATAAACTTAAAACGGATTAAAGACATAAATGTAAGACCAGACAGTGTAAACCTCTTAGAGGAAAACATAGGCAGAACACTCTATGACATAAATCACAGCAAGATTCTCTTTGACCCACCTCCTAGAGAAATGGAAATAAAAACAAACAAATGGGACCTAATGAAACTCAAAAGCGTTTGCACAGCAAAGGACAACATAAACAAGATGAAAAGACAATCCTCAGAATGGGAGAAAATAGTTGCAAATGAAGCAACTGACAAAGGATTCATCTCCAAAATATACAAGCAGCTCATGAAGCTCAACATCAAAAAAACCAAACAACCTAATCCAAAAATGGGCAGAAGACCTAAATAGACATTTCTTCAAAGAAGATATACAGATTGCCAACAA
>NC_041229.1:33258641-33268563 GCF_002837175.3 Physeter macrocephalus
CTACAGCCAGCATTGTTCTCAATGGTGAAAAACTGAAAGCATTTCCACTAAGATCAGGAACAAGACAAGGTTGCCCACTCTCACCACTCTTATTCAACATAGTTTTGGAAGTTCTAGCCACAGCAATCAGAGAAGAAAAAGAAATAAAAGGAATCCAAATAGGAAAAGAAGAAGTAAAGCTGTCACTGTTTGCAGATGACATGATACTATACATAGAGAATCCTAAGGAGGCTACCAGGAAACTACTAGAGCTAATCAATGAATTTGGTAAAGTAGCAGGATACAAAATTAATGCACAGAAATCTCTGGCATTCTTATACACTAATGATGAAAAATCTGAGAGTGAAATTAAGAAAACACTCCCATTTACCATTGCAACAAAAAGAATAAAATATCTAGGAATAAACCTATCTAAGGAGACAAAAGACCTGTATGCAGAAAATTATAAGACACTGATGAAAGAAATTAAAGATGATACAAATAGGTGGAGAGATATACCATGTTCTTGGATTGGAAGAATCAACATTGTGAAAATGACTCTACTACCCAAAGCAATCTACAGATTCAATGCAATCCCTATCAAATGACCACTGGCATTTTTTTCAGAACTAGAACCAAAAATTTCACAATTTGTATGGAAACACAAAAGACCCCGAATAGCCAAAGCAATCTTGAGAACGAAAAATGGAGCTGGAGGAATCAGGCTCCCTGACCTCAGACTATACTACAAGGCTACGGGAATCATGACAGTATGGTACTGGCACAAAAACAGAAATATAGATCAATGGAACAGGATAGAAAGCCCAGAGATAAACCCACACACATATGGTCACCTTTTCTTTGATAAAGGAGGGAAGGATATACAGTGGAGAAAAGACAGCCTCTTCAATAAGTGGTCCTGGAAAACTGGACAGGTACATGTAAAAGTATGAAATTAGAACACTCCCTAACACCACACACAAGAATAAACTCAAAATGGGTTAAAGACCTACATGTAAGGCCAGACACTATCAAACTCTTCGAGGAAAACATAGGCAGAACACTCTATGACATAAATCACAGCAAGATCCTTTTTGACCCACCTCCTAGAGAAATGGAAATAAAAACAAAAATAAACAAATGGGACCTAATGAAACTTAAAAGCTTTTGCACAGCAAAGGAAACCATAAACAAGATGAAAAGACAACCCTCAGAATGGGAGAAAATATTTGAAAATGAAGCAACTGACAAAGGATTAATCTCCAAAATTTACAAGCAGTTCAAGCAGCTCAATATCAAAAATCAAACAAACCAATCCAAAAATGGGCTAAAGACCTAAATAGACATTTCTGCAAAGAAGATATACAGATTGCCAACAAATACATGAAAAGATGCTCAATATTTGATCAACAGATGAATGGATAAAGAAGATGTAGCACATATATAAAATGGAATATTGCTCAGCCATAAAAAGTAACAATACTGAGTTTCTGTAGTGAGGTGGATGGACCTAGAGACTGTCATACAGAGTGAAGTAATTCAGAAAGCGAAAAGCAAATACTGTATGGTAACACATATATATGGAATCTAAAAAAAAAAAGGTTCTGAAGAACCTAAGGGCAGGACAGGAATGAAAATGCAGACATTGAGAATGGACTTGAGGACACAAGGAGTGTGAAGGATAAGCTGGGACAAAGTGAGAATGTGGCATTGACATATATACACTACCAAACGTAAAATAGATAGGCAGTGGGGAGCATCCGCATATCACAGGGAGATCAGCTCAGTGCTTTGTGACCACCTAGAGGGGTGGGATAGGGAGAGTGGGAGGGAGATGCAAGATGGAGGAGATATGGTGATATATGTATATGTATAGCTGATTCACTTTGCTATGAAGCAGAATCTAACACACCACTGTAAAGTAATTATACTCCAATAAAGATGTTAACAAAAAATAGACTCCCACCCCTATTCCATATCCTCTCCATCAGCTTTAATTCTAATTGCTCTTTGAAAATGATAAAAAAAGTTTAGAATTCTGAATTCATTGTTACTTGCAAAAAAAAAAGAGTTGAAGGCATTAATATTTGTGATGAAATATACAATATGATCTAGAGTAGAAACATTTTTATAAAATTAGGACTTTGATTTCAAATGCACTATTGTGGAGATTAAAGATAATGGAGAATGTATATCAAAGGATGCATTTTTAAAGCCTTGCATGTATCTTTCTATAAAATTAGTCTTTCTGGAACTCTGGAGACAAGTTGCTTTCAAAGAAAACATTCTGCTTCAGAGAGAACACACAGCATCTTTAGTGGAGGACTGCATGTTGATTCCAGGAGAAAAACTTGCTAAAATGCTTTTCCTGTTAAAAAAATTGTATCCAAAAATTAAATTAAATTATATTAAAATAATATACCTGTTTAGTTGATAAATTTAACCACCAATCAGTCAGTGGAAACTATCCACAAAGAGGAGACATATCTACTGATTGAAGAATAGTTAAGAAACATATTTGAGTTAAGTAAATAAAGGCCAATCAATTCTTTGATTATAGGTGGTTTGGTATTCTTAATCAGACATAGTCAAAAAAACTAGGTCAGCTAATACTGCTCAATAATACAAAGAGGAAAGGTGTTCAAATCAAAAACAATTCGTTTGAACAGAAAAGGGGGTTTGCAAGTGAAATCATCTGTTTCTTATGATTGTTTTCATACTTTCAAAATGAATAAACAGCCCCATTCACAGTCACCTGTTTTAAGTCTTATTTTTGGGTGGGTGGCATTGATAAGTTAATTCCAGATGTCCTTGGCTAGAAGGCCCATGTGCAATTCATTACTTCATTTGTCAAAAATGAGGAACTCATTATTCTTTGTATTCATGTTGGCATATAACGGAATTTTAAGAGCTTTTTAAATGCTAGCTTATGTGTTGCATTAACTTCATCAGAGAGTTCAAACTGCAGAACTAAATTTTTTTTTCTGTCATATGTTTCTGCATTAGAGCATATCTCTACTGAAATTGATTTAGGTGAGATAGTAACTATGTAAACAAAAGACCTGCTGCCCAGTGGAGATGATTTGCATCCAGAAGGACGTCTTTCCCTATCACAGGCATGAAAATAGTTATGGTCAGTTTGAGCTAGGGGCAAAACCCAGGAAACATTTGAAACATCTCCTTTAGAGCATGCAAAAGGTGAGGACTGCTCTTTGGCTTGCCTGGAGGATGACAATGCCTCTACCAGAAGCTTCAAGAGATGCTGAGTTTTAGAGAAAGGTGTGACTACCTTAGGTGAAGAGACTCCTTGCTAGAGAACTATTACTCTCAAAGGCAAATAAAATTGATCATTTATAGAAATATATTTCTGAAAAATATATATTTACTTATAAATACAGTACAACCATAGATTTTTTATAAGTACTTGCTGAACTGAATTTAAAAAGAACTCTCTACTCAAAAATATTTACAATATTCAAATTATATTAGAAAAATAAGAATGCAACTTTATATCATGGACTTCTAAATAAATAAACAAACACCTAAAATAACATTTAATCCAAACAATTAAGGCCTTTATACATACAACACACACACACACACACACACACACACACACACACACCAATACAAACACACACCTCGCTTTTGTTTTTCCCTAGCTTATGCCAAAATATTTTAGCTTATATATGTATATATGCATATATATGTACAAGATATATATATATATATATACATATCTATCATTATCTACTAATCTATCAAACAACAAAAAGTAGAAACAGATGAATCAAGGTATGTAAGAAATCAAGAAATGAGAGTAACTAGGAAACTATGGAAAATTAGATATCCTGGATTGCCGTACCATGTGTTAAGGTAAGAAACACAAGAACATGGGCATGGATGAGCAAGGAAACATATTTTTATATGTATTGCAATGTACCCACAAGTGAAACTTCACAAAAAGTAAGTATTGTAGGCAATGTGGCAAGAGTGGGCAGGGAACATAGCCACAAGCAGGAGAATGAGTTTCCTGAGGGCACAACATGAGAGCTGAAGGTGAATCTATTTCCTGGCAGCATAGCAAAAGGTTTGGGCTCTCACACTAAGGATGATGTGGGAGCATCTTATAAATGGAGGTTATAAGAATTCTTGTATAAACCTGTTCATGTGGTCTGAATTTGTGTCCTTTCCAGAATTATCTACTGAACATAGATATTCCCCCAATTTCTTGACTCTGCATATTATCACAGGGTTAAAATGGAACCAGGAATGAGTCTAATAACCACAATTATATATATTACAAGATAAATATATACACATGTATAGTACACTATAAAGATAATCATACTGAATTCTATGAATTAATATAGGAACCTAATCTCAAGAAAAACCTGAATAGTGGGACTTCCCTAGTGGCACAGTGGTTAAGAATACACCTGCCAGAAGACCTCAGACTTCTCAAAAGAGTGCACAAGGAGAGGGGATATGGAGCACTGCCTAAATGAGCTCCAGAGATGGGCATGAGGCATGGCTATCAGTGAGAACCCCAGAGACGGGCATGAAATGCTAAAGCTTCTGCTGCAGCCACCAAGAAGCCTGTGTGTAAGAACAGGTCACTATCCAACCTCTCCTCCCAGGAGCCTGTGCAGCCTGCCACTGCCAGGGTCCCATGATCCAGGAACACCTTCCCCAGGAGAACACATGGCATGCCTCAGGCTGTTGCAACTTCACGCTGGCCTCTGCTGCCACAGGCTCACCCTCCATTCCTTACCCCTCCCTCCCCCTGGCCTGAGTAAGCTAGAGCCCCCTAATCAGCTGCTACTCTAACCCCGTCCTGTCTGAGTGAAGAAGAGATGCCCTAAGGCGACCTACATGCAGAAGTGGGGCCAAATCCAAAGGTGAACCCCAAGAGCTGTGCAAACAAAGGAGAGAAAGGGAAATTTCTCCCAGCAACCTCAGGAGTAGCAGATTAAATCTGCACAATCAACTTGATGTACCCTGAATCTCTGGAATACCTGAATAGACAATGAATCATCCCAAAATTGAGGCAGTGGACTTTGGCAGCAACTGTAGACTTGGGGTTTGCTTTCTGAATCCAATTTGTTTCTGGTCTTATGTTTATCTTCGTTTTGTATTTAGAGTTTATTATCATTGGTAGATTTTTTTATTGATTAGGTTGCTCTCTTCCTTTTTTTTGATAATATAGATATACATTTTTTTTCCTTTTTCTCTTTCTGTGAGAGTGTATGTGTACGCTTCTTTGTGTGAGTTTATCTGTATAGCATTGCTTTTACCATTTGTCCTAGGGTTCTTTCTGTCCATTTATTATTTGTTTTTGTATTTTTTTGGTATAGTTTTTATCACTTGTTTCATTGATGGATTTGTTTATTGGTTTGGTTGCTCTTTTCTTTTTTCTTACTTTCTTTTTTATGATTTTTTAATTTTTTTACGTTTAATGATTTATTTTTTAATTTTAATAATTTTGTTTTATTTTATTATTATTTTTTTCTTTTTTATTCTCCTTTTTCTTCTGAGCCTTGTGGCTGATGGGGTTGTGGTGCTCTGGCTGGGTGTCAGGCCTGTGCCTCTGAGGTGGGAGAGCCGAGTTCAGGACAGTGGTCCACCAGAGACCTCAGGGATCCATGTAATATCAAAAGGCAAAAGCTCTCCCACAGATCTCCATCTCAATGCTAAGACCCAGCTCCACTCAATGACCAGCGAGCTACAGTGCTGGACACCCTATGCCAGAAAACAAGGAAGACAGGAACACAACAACACCCAGTAGCAGAGAGACTGCCTAAAATAATAATAAGATCACAGACACCCCAAAACATACCACCAAACACAGTTCTGCCCACCAGAAAGACAAGATCCAGTCTCATCCACCAGAACACAGGTACGAGTCCCCTCCACCAGGAAGCCTACCCAACCCAGTGAACCACCCTTAGGACAGTGGTCCACCAGAGACCTCAGGGATCCATGTAATATCAAAAGGCAAAAGCTCTCCCACAGATCTCCATCTCAATGCTAAGACCCAGCTCCACTCAATGACCAGCGAGCTACAGTGCTGGACACCCTATGCCAGAAAACAAGGAAGACAGGAACACAACAACACCCAGTAGCAGAGAGACTGCCTAAAATTCTGCAGAAACTCTGCAAGACAGAAGGGAGTAGCAGGACATATTTACAGTGATGAAAGGGAAAAACATACAACCAAGATTACTCTACCCCAAACACAGTAAGTTAAGCAAAATGAGAAGAAAGAGAAATGCACAGCAGATGAAGGAACAAGGTAAAAACCCACCACACCAAACAAATGTATTGGAAATAAGCAATCTACCTGAAAAAGAATTCAGTGTAATGATAGTAAAGATGATCCAAAATCTTGGAAACAGAATGGATGAAACACAAGAAATGTTTAACACGGATCTAGAAAAACTAAAGAGCAAAGAAACAATGATGAACACACAGTAGATGAAATTAAATATTCTCTAGAAGGAATCAATAGCAGAATAAATGAGACAGAAGAACTGATAAGTGACCTGGAAGATAAAATAGTGGAAATAACTACCACAGAGCAGAATAAAGAAAAAAGAGTGAAAAGAATTGATGACAGTCTCAGAGACCTCTGGGACCATATTAAACACACCAATATTCAAAGTAGAGGGGTCCCAGAAGAAGAAGAGATAAAGAAAGGGAATGAGAAAATATTTGAAGAGATTATAGTTGAAAACTTCCCTAATATGGAAAAGGAAACAGTCAATGAAGTTCAGGAAGTGCAGAGAGTCCCATACAGGATAAATCCGAGAAACACACCAAGACACATACTAATCAAACTATCAAAAATTAAATACAAACAAAAAATTTTAAAAGCAGCAAGGGAAAAACAACAAATAACATACAAGGAAATCCCCATAAGGTTAACAGCTGATCTTTCTGCAGAAACTCTGCAAGACAGAAGGGAGTAGCAGGACATATTTACAGTGATGAAAGGGAAAAACATACAACCAAGATTACTCTACCAGAAAGGATCTCATTCAGATTTGACAGAGAAATTAAAACCTTTACAGACAAGCAAAAGCTAAGAGGATTCAGCACCACCAAACCAGCTTCACAACAAATGCTAAAGGAACTTCTCTAGGCAGGAAACACAAGAGAAAGAAAAGATCTACAATAACAAACCCAAATCAATAAAGAAAATGGTAATAGGAACTACATATCAATAACTACCTTAAGGTAAGTGGATTAAATGATCCAACTAAAAGATATAGACTGCCTGAATGATTACAAACACAAGAGCAGTATATTTGCTATCTACAAGAGACCCACTTCAGACCTAGGGACACGTACAGACTGAAAGTTGAAACACAAGAAATGTTTAACACGGATCTAGAAAAACTAAAGAGCAAAGAAACAATGATGAACACACAGTAGATGAAATTAAATATTCTCTAGAAGGAATCAATAGCAGAATAAATGAGACAGAAGAACTGATAAGTGACCTGGAAGATAAAATAGTGGAAATAACTACCACAGAGCAGAATAAAGAAAAAAGAGTGAAAAGAATTGATGACAGTCTCAGAGACCTCTGGGACCATATTAAACACACCAATATTCAAAGTAGAGGGGTCCCAGAAGAAGAAGAGATAAAGAAAGGGAATGAGAAAATATTTGAAGAGATTATAGTTGAAAACTTCCCTAATATGGAAAAGGAAACAGTCAATGAAGTTCAGGAAGTGCAGAGAGTCCCATACAGGATAAATCCGAGAAACACACCAAGACACATACTAATCAAACTATCAAAAATTAAATACAAACAAAAAATTTTAAAAGCAGCAAGGGAAAAACAACAAATAACATACAAGGAAATCCCCATAAGGTTAACAGCTGATCTTTCTGCAGAAACTCTGCAAGACAGAAGGGAGTAGCAGGACATATTTACAGTGATGAAAGGGAAAAACATACAACCAAGATTACTCTACCAGAAAGGATCTCATTCAGATTTGACAGAGAAATTAAAACCTTTACAGACAAGCAAAAGCTAAGAGGATTCAGCACCACCAAACCAGCTTCACAACAAATGCTAAAGGAACTTCTCTAGGCAGGAAACACAAGAGAAAGAAAAGATCTACAATAACAAACCCAAATCAATAAAGAAAATGGTAATAGGAACTACATATCAATAACTACCTTAAGGTAAGTGGATTAAATGATCCAACTAAAAGATATAGACTGCCTGAATGATTACAAACACAAGAGCAGTATATTTGCTATCTACAAGAGACCCACTTCAGACCTAGGGACACGTACAGACTGAAAGTGAGGGGGTGGCAAAAGACATTCCATGCAAATGGAAATCAAAAGAAAGCTGGAGTAGTAATTCTCATCTCAGACAAAATATACTTTAAAATAAAGACTCTTACAAGGGTCAAAGAAGGACACTACATAATGATCAAGGAATCAATCCAAGAAGAAGATATGACAGTCTCAGAGACCTCTGGGACCATATTAAACACACCAATATTCAAAGTAGAGGGGTCCCAGAAGAAGAAGAGATAAAGAAAGGGAATGAGAAAATATTTGAAGAGATTATAGTTGAAAACTTCCCTAATATGGAAAAGGAAACAGTCAATGAAGTTCAGGAAGTGCAGAGAGTCCCATACAGGATAAATCCGAGAAACACACCAAGACACATACTAATCAAACTATCAAAAATTAAATACAAACAAAAAATTTTAAAAGCAGCAAGGGAAAAACAACAAATAACATACAAGGAAATCCCCATAAGGTTAACAGCTGATCTTTCTGCAGAAACTCTGCAAGACAGAAGGGAGTAGCAGGACATATTTACAGTGATGAAAGGGAAAAACATACAACCAAGATTACTCTACCAGAAAGGATCTCATTCAGATTTGACAGAGAAATTAAAACCTTTACAGACAAGCAAAAGCTAAGAGGATTCAGCACCACCAAACCAGCTTCACAACAAATGCTAAAGGAACTTCTCTAGGCAGGAAACACAAGAGAAAGAAAAGATCTACAATAACAAACCCAAATCAATAAAGAAAATGGTAATAGGAACTACATATCAATAACTACCTTAAGGTAAGTGGATTAAATGATCCAACTAAAAGATATAGACTGCCTGAATGATTACAAACACAAGAGCAGTATATTTGCTATCTACAAGAGACCCACTTCAGACCTAGGGACACGTACAGACTGAAAGTGAGGGGATGGCAAAAGACATTCCATGCAAATGGAAATCAAAAGAAAGCTGGAGTAGTAATTCTCATCTCAGACAAAATATACTTTAAAATAAAGACTCTTACAAGGGTCAAAGAAGGACACTACATAATGATCAAGGAATCAATCCAAGAAGAAGATATGAGAATTGTAAATATTTATGCACCCAACATAGGAGCACCTCAATACATAAGGCAAATGTTAACAGCCATAAAAGGGGAAATCAACAGTAACATAATAATACTAGGGGACTCTAATTCCCCACTTTCACCAAGGGACAGATCTTCCAAAATGAAAATAAATAAGGAAACACAAGCTTTAAATGATACATTAAACAAGATGGACTTAATTGATATTTATAGGATATTCCATACAAAAAGAGCAGATTATACTTTCGTCTCAAGTGCTCATGGAACATTTTCCAGGATAGATCATATTTTGGGTCACAAATCAAGCTTTGGTAAATTTAAGAATATTGAAATCAAATCAACTAACTTTTCCAACCACAATGCTTTGAGACTAGATATCAAATAGAGGAAAAAATCTGCAAAAAATACAAACACTTGGAGGGTAAACAATACACTACTAAATAACCAAGAGATCACTGAAGAAATCAAAGATGAAATAAAAAAATATGTAGAAGAAAACAACTAAGAAAACACAATGACCCAAAACCTATGGGATACAGCAAAAG
>NC_041229.1:33272107-33287860 GCF_002837175.3 Physeter macrocephalus
AGAAATCAGAGAAAATCAAAAAATACCTAGAAACAACTAAGAAAACACAATGACCCAAAACCTATGGGATACAGCAAAAGCAGTTCTAAGAGGGAATTTTATAGCAATACTATCCTACCTCAAGAAACAACTCAAATCAACAACCTAACTTTACACGTAAAGCAACTAGAGAAAGAAGAACAAAAAAACCCCTAAGTTAGCAGAAGGAAAGAAATCATAAAGATCAGATCAGAAATAAATTAGAAAGAAATGAAGAAAACAATAGTAAACCACTACTAAATAACCAAGAGATCACTGAAGAAATCAAAGATGAAATAAAAAAATATGTAGAAGAAAACAACTAAGAAAACACAATGACCCAAAACCTATGGGATACAGCAAAAGCAGTTCTAAGAGGGAATTTTATAGCAATACTATCCTACCTCAAGAAACAACTCAAATCAACAACCTAACTTTACACGTAAAGCAACTAGAGAAAGAAGAACAAAAAAACCCCTAAGTTAGCAGAAGGAAAGAAATCATAAAGATCAGATCAGAAATAAATTAGAAAGAAATGAAGAAAACAATAGTAAACAACAATAAAAGTAAAAGTTGGTTCTTTGAGAAGATAAACAAAATTGATAAACCATTAGACTGACTCAGTAAGAAAAAAAGGGAAAGGACTCAAATCAACAGAAATAGAAACAAAAAAGAAGAAGTAACAGACACTGCAGAAATACAAAGGATCATAAGAGATAATTACAAGCAACTATATGCCAAGAAAATGGGCAACCTGGAATAAATGGACAAATTCTTAGAAAAGCACAACCTTCCAAGACTGAACCAGGAAGAAATAGAAAATATAAAGACCAATCACAAGCACTGAAATTGAGACTGTGATTAAAAACCTTCCAAAAAACAAAAGTCCAGGACCAGATGGCTTCACAGGCAAATTCTATAAAACATTTAAAGAATAGCTAACACCTATACTTCTCAAACTCTTCCAAAATATAGCAGAGGGAGGAACACTCTCAAACTCGTTCTACAAGGTCACCATCACCCTGATACCAAAACCTGACAAAGCTGCCACAAAGAAAGAAAACTATAGGACGATATCACTGATGAACATAGATGAAAAAATCCTCAACAAATTATTGGAAACAGAATCCAATAGCGCTTTAAAAGGATCATACACCATGATGAAGTTGGGTTTCTACCAGGAATGCAAGGATTCTTCAATATAAGCAAATCGATCAATGTGATAAACCATATTAACAAATTGAAGGAAAAAATCATATGATCATCTCAATAGATGCAGAAAAATCTTTGGACAAAATTCAACACCGATTAATGATATAAACCCTCCAGGAAGTAGGCATAGAGGGAACTTACCTCAACATAATAAAGGCCATGTATGACAAACCCACAGCCAACATCATTAGCAATGGTGAAAAACTGAAACCATTTCCTCTAAGGTCAGGAACAAGACAAGGTTGTCCACTCTCACCACTGTTATGCAACATAGTTTTGGAAGTTTTAGCCACAGCAATAAGAGAAGAAAAAGAAAGTTAAGGAATACAAATAGGATAAAAGAAGTAAAGCTGTCACTCTTTGCAGATGACATGATACTATACATAGAGAATCCTAAAGATACTACCAGAAAACTACTAGAGCTAATCAATGAATTTGGTAAAGTAGCAGGATATAAAATTAATGCACAGATCTCTCACACTCCTTTACACTAATGATGAGAAATCTGAAAGTGAATTTAAGGAAACACTCCTATTTACCATTGCAATGAAAAGAATAAAATACCAAGGAATAAACCTACCTAGGGAGAACAAAGAACTGTATGCAGAAAACTATAAGACACTGATGAAAGAAATTAAAGATGATACCAACAGGTGGAGAGATATACCATGTTCTTGGATTGGAAGAATCAACATTGTGATAATGACTCTACTGCCCAAAGCAAACTACAGATTCAATGCAATCCCTATCAAACTACCACTGGCATTTTTCACAGAACTAGAACAAAATATTTCACAATTTGTATATAAATACAAAAGACCCCAAATAGCCAAAACAATCTTGCGAAAGAAAAATGGAGCTGGAGAAATCAGACTCCCTGACTTCAGACAATACTACAAAGCTACAGATATCAAGACAGTATGGTACTGGCACAAAAACAGAAATATAGATCAATGGAACAGGATAGACAGCCCAGAGATAAACCCATGCACATATGGTTATCTTATTTTTGATAAAGGAGGCAAGAATATATAATGGAGTAAAGACAGTCTCTTTATTAAGTGGTGCTAGGAAAACTGGACAGCTACATGTAAAAGAAAGAAATTAGAACACTCCCTAACACCATACACAAAAATAAGCTCAAAATGGATTAAAGACCTAATATAATGGAGTAAAGACAGTATCTTTATTAAGTGGTGCTAGGAAAACTGGACAGCTACATGTAAAAGAAAGAAATTAGAACACTCCCTAACACCATACACAAAAATAAGCTCAAAATGGATTAAAGACCTAAATATAAGGCCATACACTAACAAACTCTTCGAGGTAAACATAGGCAGAACACTCTATGACATAAATCACAGCAAGATCCTTTTTGACCCACCACCTAGAGAAATGGAAATAAAAGCAAAAATAAACAAATGGGACCTAATGAAACTTCAGAGCTTTTCCACAGCAAAGGAAACCATTAACAAGACAAAAAGACAACCCTCAGAATGGGAGAAAATATTTGCAAATGAAGCAACTGACAAAGGATTAATCTCTAAAATTTCCAAGCAGCTCAATATCAAAAATCAAACAACCCAATCCAAAATTGGGCAGAAGACCTAAATAAACATTTCTCTAAAGAAGATATACAGATTGCCAAGAAACAGATGAAAAGATGCTCCGTATCACTATTCATTAGAGAAATGCAAATCAAAACTGCAATGAGTTATCACCTCACACCAGTCAGAATGGCCATCATCAAAAAATCTACAAACAATAAATGCTGGAGAGGGTGTGGATAAAAAGGAACCCTCTTGCACTGTTGGTGGGAATGTAAATTGATACAGCAACTATGGAGAACAGTATGGACATTCCTTCAAAAACTAAAAATAGAACTACCTTATGACCCAGCAATCCCACTACTGTGCATATACCTTGAGAAAACCATAATTCAAATAGAGTCATGTACCACAATGTTCATTGCAGCTCTATTTACAGTAGCTAGGATATGGAAGCAACCTAAGTGTCCATCGACAGATGAATGGATAAAGAAGATGTGGCACATATATAGCAACCTAAGTGTCCATCGACAGATGAATGGATAAAGATGTGGCACATATATATAAAATGGAATATTACTCAACCATAAAAAGAAACGAAATTTAGTTATTTGTAGTGAGGAGGATGGACTTAGAGACTGTTAAACAGCGTGAAGTAATTCAGAAAGAGAAAAACAAATACTGTATGCTAACACATATATATGCAATAAAAAAATGTTTCTGAAGAGCCTAGGGGCAGGACAGGAATAAAGATGCAGACATGGAGAATGGACTTGATGACACAGGGAGTGGGAAGGGTAAGCTGGAACGAAGTGAGAGAGTGGCATGGACATGTATACACTACCAAATGTAAAATGGATAGCTAGTGGGAAGCTGCCACCTAGCACAGGGAGATCACTTCATTGCTTTGTGACCACCTAGATGGGTGGGTTAGGGAGGGTGGGAAGGAGATGCAAGAGGGAGGAAATATGGGGATATATGTATGTGTATAGCTGATTCACTTTGTTATAAAGCAGAAACTAAGACACCATTGTAAAGCAATTATACTCCAATAAAGATGTTTAAAAAAAGAAAGAAAAAAAGAATCCATCTGCCAGTGCAAGGGACACAGGTTCAAGGCCTGGTCCAAGAAGGTCCCACATGCCTTGGAGCAACTAACCCCATGTGCCACAACTACTGAGCCCGTGTGCCTAGAGTCCATGCTCTGCAATAAGAGAAGCCACCATAATGCAAAACCCATGCACCTGAACAAATAAGAGCCCCCGCTGGCCACAACTAGAGAAAGTCTGTGCAGCAACAAAGACCTAACCCAGCCAAAGTAAAATAAATATATAAATAAAATTAAGAAAAAAAGGAAAAACCTGAATTGTATTTCTCATGTGGATGAATATACTTTCTTTCCCCTAAATTTCAAATTTTTACCCAAAAACAATTTTCTGCTCAAATTTAAATTACTTAAGCAATGAGATGGACCACTTTACTCTTATAACATTCAGATTAATTGAGTTTTATGGTTACTGCGCTGAGATATTTTACTGACTTTATATTTCACTTCTATGCAGGAAATCAATTTTATATTTAGATAGAAAATAAAATCACAAATCCCTGCTCAGTATGGACAACTGCTTCTGAATATTACATTTTATAGATACTGTACACTTTTTCACCAATATGCTAAATTGGTGATAAATATCAACTGAGTGTAATTTCACATATCCCTGCAGACAGCCACATTTGGAGAGGGAAAGGAAGTTTAGTTATAATGTGACGAGAAAACCTTCAGGGAAGAAAATTATTTTTAAAATAATGCAACTGTAAGGCAAACATCTTAGAAGTAAGCATTAAAATGCTGTATTGTTTTAAATAATGTGATTTTATGTTAGATTTTCTTTTTATAAATAAAACAGATGTGTGACTCTACAGGGGTAGCACAAGTAACTGGAGTAATGGAGCAGTTCTGTATCTGTCTTGGTAGTGATTTGAATAGATATAATAAAATTTCATAGAATTTTATGGAACTATACCCTAAAAATATTGCATGTAAAAAAGGGTGAAATTTGAATATGATCTGTGGTTTATAGCATTGTATCAATGTCAGTTTCCTGATTTGATCATTATGCCATTGTTATGTAGAATATTTTCATTGGGGCAAGGTGAGGGATGGGCTCACTGGGAATCTTTGTATTATTTTTGCAACTTTTATGTGAGTCTAAGTTATTTCAATAAACAAAGATAAATTATGTGGCCCTTCCTTGGGAAATGAGAAAAGAAGAAAGCAAAGTGACTTTAACCAACTTTTTTTTTTTTTTTTTTTTTTGTGGTATGCGGGCCTCCCCCTGCTGTGACCTCTCCCGCTGCGGAGCACAGGCTCCGGACGCGCAGGCTCAGCGGCCATGGCCCACGGGCCCAGCCGCTCCGCGGCACGTGGGATCCTCCCAGACCGGGGCGCGAACCCGGCTCCCCTGCATCGGCAGGCGGACGCGCAACCACTGCGCCACCAGGGAAGCCCAAAGTGACTTTATAAAATGAAGGCAACAATGATTAATATTGTCATAAATAATAAAATTTCCAGAATCCAAAATAATCCTACTAAGATTGTTAGTAAATATAGCTCATGACATAGGAAGCTGCTCTGGTGGTGTCTGACATTGCCTTAGAGCCTCTTACCTGTTTTTACTGTTTGCCAGCCCAGGGAGAAGGGGCTGCGAGCCTGCAAGTTGTATGAGGAGATTGGGCTGTGGTTGTCAGTGGCTGGACTCCAGGAAAGTGTGGCTGTGCTATCAGTGATTTCCTCAACGATCACTATCCCTGGTGGGCCTGGGGGACCTATAAGCAAAAGGGAATGGATAAAGTTAAGGTCAAGCCATGAGAAATTGTATTTCCAGTAAGGACCCAACCAAACTAGTAAGTATCTTAATGAAATACATATTTAGTAATGAACGTTGACAGTAAAAAAGAAATGAGATGCAAGTTGGTTTCCATGATTTCTGGGGATAACTTAATTATAGTTTAGATTTTTTTTTCTAATACTTTGTGGATGGAGGCAGCTACCAGTTAGCATTGCATTTTATAGGAGAGGAAAATATAATTAAAAACAAATGCAAGGATTTGAATGTCAGGAGCAACTATAACTCTTGAAATCAATCACAGCTTACAGAAGCAACAACAGAGTGATAGGCAGTGCTATCAGGAACAGAAACAATCCCATCATTACCACAAACCTACAGGTGTATGGGCTTAATTTTCATGTTCAGGAAGAGTACAGTGTACAAATAGTGTGATGTATCTATCAAGTAGCTTAAATTCAAACAGGGAGGGCTTCCCTGGTGGCGCAGTGGTTGAGAATCTGCCTGCCAATGCAGGGGACATGGGTTCGAGCCCTGGTCTGGGAAGATCCTACATGCCGCAGAGCAACTAGGCCCGTGAGCCACAACTACTGAGCCTGAGCGTCTGGAGCCTGTGCTCCGCAACAAGAGAGGCCGTGACAGTGAGAGGCCCGTGCACCGTGATGAAAAGTGACCCCCCTCTCGCCGCAACTAGAGAAAGCCCACGCACAGAAACAAAGACCCAACACAGCCAAAATTAATAAATAAATAAAATTTAAAAAAAATTCAAACAGGGAACAATGAAAGGCTCTGAAATAATGAGATTTCAGACCAAGAAAGAGTATATACTAGAAGTGAGACATGGAAAAATGATTAGATGATGATAATGCTGATGACTTTTTGGTGAGGGTGAGAGGATGGTGAATTAGAGAAGATTATTCCCCTTTTGATCATAAAAAATTGGTATAGAATAATGATTATCAAGCGATGTGCATGTAGACTCCAGCTTCAAAAAACAACCAAGATCTGATATGAGGAGAAATATACCTCTGTATTATTACTTCTAAAACAGGGATTTCTAATAACATTCAAAAATATGTAGAGTGTTTATATTTTAGTGGCTAAAAGCAATGTCAGTTTCCTTATTAACATTTTTCTATTCCTAAATATGGACAATTCAAGCTGCAAGAATGCTTTTATTTCCAATGAAAAATATAATCCACCTTTAAATATTTTATTTTCCAAATTAGTCCTTAAGTAGCAAGTTGCTCTCTGGATTTGGGGATTATGAAGTCTGAGCAGTAAGGGCTGACCTAGACTGTAAGGAGCTAAGAAATGGTGGAATGCTAAAGAGATGGAGACAGTAAAGACCTCTGAGTACAAAATAAGGAAAGGACGATGAGATGGACAAAGTGTTTTTTAAACATCACCAAGTGAATGACATTTTTAGGAAATGAGAAATGAGTGTTTTATCAAGAGTAAGAAGAACCAGCAGTGGCTAGCAGAGACTCAAGACTTAGAAGACAAGGACTATTCCATCAGGAAGGTGACAAAAGACTGGGCTTGTGAGCAAACGTGTAGAGGATAAACATGAGAAGTGGCATTTTTTTTTCCTCTGAGAGAAATTAAGGAAGAAAAAATGAATAGAGAGAGAAAACTTTTGAAATGTTAAGAAGTGAAGTTGGGAGAGCTCATTTGGGAAGGTTTTCATTTTTTCACTAAAGAAGGAAAAATTATCCACAAAAAGTGAAGGTTGTTGGGTGAGAATGGGACTGGGAGCTAGAGGAGAATGGAAAATGTCTGAATAAGCCCATGATTAAAGAGGAAAGACATGAAGAAGTGTGAAATATAAATATTTTGGAATAGTCCTGGAGTTCAAGTTTGGTTCAATAACATAATTTTGAAGTGCAACTGACCAAGTCAACAAAGTTAGGTTAGAAAGCCAGGACCAGGGCCAGAAAAAGTGGTTAATTGGGTCAATTTAGATTTAGTTTATAAATTTGATATGACATCATCAAAGTTGCCAATGGTATAAACGACCATAGCCTCAAGGAGAACTAGAGAGTCAAGTGAAGCCAGAATGGTGCTGGCAGACTAGAATAAAAGAGAAGAGTCCAGGAAATCAGGTTTTTATGAGGGGAAGATGTAAGAATAAGAAATTGTGAGAAGAACATAGTAGAATTTGTGATTTAAGTGTAGGGAACTTTTGATGAGAATTTGTGTTTATCTGGAATGAAGTGGGAAATATAATTATTAGGTCAAGGACTTATGGAAGAATATGTTTGATGTGTCACCAATATAAATGTTCAGAGTATTAAAATGGTAGCTAAGGATGAAGTGTGGAAAATAAATGAGATCCAGGTACTGAAGATATCTAACAAGTTGTTAGACTGCAGTGACATGGATATGTTAGACTCACAGGAGTGAGCCTAATGATAATAAAAATAAGAATATTAACTGTAATAATAATACCAATAGCTACCATACCCTCACTGTACTGTATTAAGTCACTGCATTAAGTATTTTGCAAACATTAACTTGTTCACCTATTTCTATGTCACTGTGAGGTGGGCATTATAATCCCTATTTCACAGAGGACATAAGGGAATCTCAAAGAGCTAATTTGGTCGATTAATAATAAATAAGTTACGCAGTCAATAACCTTACTATATGTTAGGTGTTACACTAGGCAGTGGGTATCAGGAGAATCCCTTCTAGTGAGGAGAAATTATTCTCCCAAGTAGCTCTGCTAGTGAATGGCACAACAGAGATCTGAATTCAGATCTGATTGTAAAACCTGATTTGTTCAAGAAAGCAAGGATTACAGAGATCTTTCTTCCTTTCCCTGTTAATCTATGGAGTACTTTCAGTTGAAGGAATGAAAGAAAGAGAAAAAGTGTGTGTTGGGGAATGGCACATTTAAGTTATGTAGTAGAGATAGACATAACATTGAAGAAACTGTTTAGGACTTTGTGGCAGCCTGTGTATAAGATAGCCACCAACACTTTCTTTCCTCCTTGTATGTGCAGGTCATTCCCTTTTTGAAAGGTGAAGCCTATTCTTTCAATCCCGTTGAGTTTGGGTTGGTCTGTGACTACAGGCATACTTCAGTGGTATTGTGGATTTTTTTCTAGACGACCATAATAAAGCTAATATTGCAATAAAGCAAGTCACACAATTTTTTTGATTTTCAAGTGCATATAAAATTACGTTTACATCATACTATAGTCTATCAAGTGTGCAATAAAATTATTTCTAAAAAAACAATGTACATACCTTAATTAAAAATACTTTATTGCTAAAAACTGCTAACCATTATCTGAGCCTTCAGTAGGTCATAATCTTTTAGCTGGTGGAGGGCCTTCCCTCAAATTTGACAGCTGCCAACTGATTGAGGTGGTGGTTGCTATAGGTTGGGGTGGCTGTGGCAGTTTCTTAAATTAAGTCAACAATGAAGTTTGCCACATAGATTGACTCTTCCTTTCATGAATGAGTTCTCTGTAACATACTATGATGCTGGATAGCATTTTATCCACAGTAGAATTTCTTTCAAAATTGGAGTCAGTCCTCCCAAACAATTTTCACAATTGTTTCAACAATTTTCATAGCACCTTTGCCAAGGTAGTTGCCATCTCAAGAAACCATTTTCTTAACACGTCTGTAAGAAGCAACTCTTCATTTGTTAAAGTTGTATCATGAGAATGCAGGAATTCAGTCACAGCTACAACCTACACTTCTAACTTTAGTACTCTTGCTATTTCCACTACATCTTCCTCTACTGAAGTCTTGAATCCCTCAGTCATCCATAAAAGTTGGAATCAACTCCTTCCAAATTCCTGTTAATGTTGATATTTTGACTTCTTCCCATGAATCACAAATGTGCTTAATGGCATTAGGATGGTGAATCCTTTCCTGAAGGTTTTCAGTTTATTTTACTCAGCTCCATCAGAGGAATCACTGTCTATGGCAGTTGTAGCCTTATGAAATGTATTTCTGAAATAAAAAGACTTGAAAGTCAAAATTACTCCTGATCCATGGGCTGCAGAATGGATATTGTGTTAGTAGGCAGGGAAAACAACATAAATCTTGTTGTACATCTCCATCAGAGCTCTTGGGTCGCCAGGTGCATTATCACTGAGCTGTAATATTTTGAAAGAAATATTTTTTTCTGAGCAGTAAGTCTCAACAGTGGGTTTCAAATATTGAGTAAACCATGTTGTAAACAGATATGCTGTCATCCATGCTTTGTTGTTCCACTTATAGAGCACAGGCAGAGTATATTTAGGCCCTAGGATTTTCAGAATGGTAAATGAGCATTGGTTTCAACTGAGAGTCACCAGCTGCATTAGCCCCTAACAAGAGAGTCAACCTGCCTGTTGAAGCTTTGAAGTCATGCATTGACGTCTCCTCTCTAGCTGTGAAAGTTCTAGATGGCATCTTCTTCCAATAGAAGGATGTTTCATGTACATTGAAAATAAGTTAACCAGTGGAGCCATTTTTATTAATTATCCTAGCTAGATCTTCTGGATAACTGGCTGCAGCTTCTACATCAGCACTTGCTGCTTCACCTTGTACTCTTATGTTATGGAGATGGCTTCTTTCCTTAAACCTCAGGAACCAACCTCTGCTAGTTTCAAACTTTTCTTTTGCAGCTCTCTCACCTCAGTCTTCATAAAACTGAAGAGAGTTAGGGCTTTGCTCTGGATTAGGCTTTGGCTTAAGGGAATGTTGTGGCTGGTTTGATCTTCTGTTCAGACCTAAAACTTTCTTCATATCAGCAATAAGCCTGTTTTTCTTTCTTATCATCTGTGTTTTCACTGGAGTAGCACTTTCAATTTCCTTCAAAAACTTTTCCTTTGCATTCAAAACTTGGCTAAGTGCTGCAAGAGGCATAGCTTTCAGCTTATCTCAACTTTAAACATGCTTTCCTCTCTAAGCTTAACGATTTCTAGCTTCTGACTTAAAGTGAGAGACCTGCGACCCTTTCTTTAACTTGAACACTTAGAGGCCATTGTAGGGTTATTAAATGGTCCAATATCGATATTGTTGTGTCTCAGGGAATAGGAAGGACCAAGGAGAGGGAGAGATATAAGGGGACAGATGGTCAGTGGAGTAATAAGAACATATACAATATTTATCAATTAAATTTGCTTTCTTATATGGGTGTAGTTCATGGTGCCCCAAACCAATTGCAATTCTAGTATCAAAGATCACTGATTGCAGAGTACCATAACAAATACAACAATAATAGAAAAGTTTGAAATATTGCAAAAATTACCAAAACGTGACACAGAGACACAAGGTGAGAAAATGCTTTTGGAAAATGGTGCTGATAGACTTCTTTGATGCAGTGTTGCCACAAACCTTCAATTTGTAAAAAATGCAATATCTGCAAAGTGCAATAAAGTTCAATAAAATGAAGTATGCCTATATTTGACCCAGAAGACAATGGTAGAAGTAACACAGAGTAACTTTTGAGAAGTCATAGAAGCTTTGCAGCTTCATCCCATGTCTCCTGGAATTCTTATGGGAAAATCCAGCTGCCTAGTTAGAAGTCCTATTAAACTGAGGCTACCATTCTGTCAGGAAGTCCAAGCTAGCCATTTGGAGAATCCTGTGGAGAGAGGGATATCCAACTTGCCCTCAGCTATTCCAGCCATCCCAGTCCAGGCACCAGACATGTGAAGAAGCCTTCAAATGATTCCAGCTTCAGCCACCTTTAGACGCATGTGCATGAGAGATACCTGCTAAGAACCTAGCTATGCCTGTCAGCTGCCAAAACCATGAGAGCAAATAAGGTATGAATATTTTAAGCCACTAATTTTGGGAAAACAATGGATAATTGGAACAGACTTCAAAATAGTTTGATTTGAGAATTTGTTCATAGGTAGGGAATTTGTCAGGAGAATCTTTAACATGCTTTGAAAAAAGACTTGAAATTTAGCTATTGTATTCAAATAGGAATAATTACCAACACAATTCATTTATTAAGTTCTTCCATATTGTTCCATTTCTTCTGTTCCATTTCATCTATTCTATTCATTTATGTCTTCAAAAAGCATTAACAATCACCTACATGTGAGGCATGATAGGAGATATTGTGGAAAGTAACTATTTGGTAACTTAAATAAAATAATTTGCCTTTCTGAGTATTAAATCTCTACTAAAATATTTAAATTAGTTCTCTTAAAAAACATATATTTCTTTTAATAATAGGCAATAATTACTCTAAATACTTTTTTAAAAACTTCAGCTGGATCAAAAAATGGAACTTACAACATAGTTAATAAATCCCCAAGTATTTTTCTTTATATTTGGCTATTTTCCTAAATATAGTCCTTAGCAAAATAATCAGTGACAGTGAACAAGATTTATGTACCCAGGATGTTAATTGTGGCTGTGCAATTATATATAATTACAAGCCATTGTAAATAATTAATTGTCCAATAATCATGTAATGTTTAAATCATAAAACCTTATAATAAAATATTAGGCGGCCATTAAACTGCCTAATATTTAGGACACTTTAATGATATGGGAAACGTTCACAAAAAAATAAAGTGCAAAATTATATGTTAATATAAATGTATAAATAGTAATTTGCCTAATGTGTATAGGAAAAGACTGGAAAGAAATGCATTAAAGTGTACATGGTGGTTATTGCTTGGAGCTGAAGCTATAATGATTTAAATTTTATTCTTTATACTTGTTTGGATTTTCCAATTCTGTAAAATAAGTATGTATTACTTCTAAAATTATTTTAAAAGTCATTATTTTAAACAATGCCTCCATATTGTGAAATGTATGTACTTATCTAAGTATATGCTATTTAACTAAACATTTGCTTATTCCTAGTATGTGTGTGGAAAGCACTGTGCTGAGTGGTGGGAGAAACGTGGGGGAAATGGTTTATAGGAGGACAAAATAGGGTTCCAACCCCAGGTGTGTTTAAAATCCAGTGGCAGAGACAGATCTTTTACAAAAAAAAAATGCCAGGCAATAATAATGTTGCACATTAGTACATTTGACATCTCATTATAGCACTTATTACATTGGCTATAATTATTTTTATGTAAGTTCCGTTTGTCTAAATATTCAGCATGGTAATTGGCATATATTAGTCCCTCAGTAAATATCTGTAGAAGAGATGAAAGGGAGAAGGGAGAAGAAGGAAGATGAGATGTGGAAAGACCAAAGGAGTTTTGTTTTGAATTTGAAATGCTGTGTAACAATTAACAAGTTTTAAAATAAAGTAATTATCATGTAAGGCAAAGATCCAATATGCCATCCTCTCTTTTTGTTAAATGAAAATATTTGAGTTAACAGGTTTTTTTTGTTTTTTTTTTTTCTTTTTTTTCAGTTAAGAATAGAGTAGGGTGGTAATAAAAATGACAGACAAGGTCCATGAACAAAGAAAACATTTTCATACGATTTAATACTAAGGTTCATCATTATTATAAACTTAGAGTATTAAAGTCTATGGACAACTTTTCTACATCTTTGTAAATCTGAAAGATTGTTATGAATATAGTATTGTAAAAATATTCTAAAAAATTAGTGATGAACCAAGATGGCAGAGTAGAAGGACATGCTC
Source organism: Physeter macrocephalus (assembly GCF_002837175.3). Taxonomy (NCBI): domain Eukaryota; kingdom Metazoa; phylum Chordata; class Mammalia; order Artiodactyla; family Physeteridae; genus Physeter; species Physeter macrocephalus. The sequence continues at coordinate 33,285,304 of NC_041229.1, forward strand.
TCAATCCCTCTTGCAAGAACATCAGAATCACAACTAGCTGCTGGACAATCATTGACAGGAAGACACTGGAACTCACCAAAAAAGATACCTCACATCCAAAGACAAAGGAGAAGCCACAATGAGATGGTAGGAGGGGCACAATCACAGTAAAATCAAATCCCATAACTGGTGGGTGGGTGACTCACAGACTGATGAACACTTATACCACAGAAGTCCACCCACTGGAGTGAAGGTTCTGAACCCCACGTCAGGCTTCCCAACCTGGGGGTCTGGCAACAGGAGGAGGAATTCCTAGAGAATCAGACTTTGAAGCCTAGTGGGAATTGATTGCAGGACTTCAGCAGGACTGGGGGAAACAGAGACTCCACTCTTGGAGGGCACACAAAAAGTAGTGTGAGCATCAGGACCCAGGGGAAGGAGCAGTGACCCCAGGGGACACTGAACCAGACCTACCTGCTAGTGTTGGAGGGTCTCCTGCAGAGGAGGGGGTGGCTTGGTTTCACTGTGGGGACAAGGACACTGGCGGCAGAAGTTCTGGGAAGTACTCCTTGGTGTGAGACCTCCAAGAGTCTGTCATTAGCCCCACCAAAGAGCCCAGGTAGGCTCCAGTGTTGGGTTGCCTCAGGTCAAACAAACAACAGGGAGGGAACCCAGCCCACACATCAACTGTCAAGTGGATTAAAGTTTTACTGAGCTCTGCCCACCAGAGCAACAGTCAGCTCTACCCACCACCAGTCCCTCCCATCAAGCCTCTTAGGTAGCCTCATCCACCAGAGGGTAGAAAGCAGAAGCTAGAAGAACTACAATCCTGCAGCCTGTGGAACAAAACCCACATTCACAGAAAGATAGACAAGATGAAAAGGCAGAGGGATATATACCAGATGAAGGAACAAGATAAAACCCCAGAAAAACAAATAAATGAAGTGGAGATAGGCAACCTTCTAGAAAAAGAATTCAGAATAATGATAGTGAAGATGATCCAGGACCTCGGAAAAACAATGGAGGTAAAGATTGAGAAGATGCAAGAAATGTTTAACAAAGACCTAGAAGAATTAAAGAACAAACAAACACAGATGAACAATACAATAACTGAAATGAAAACTACACTAGAAAGAATCAATAACAGAATAACTGAGGCAGATAAATGGATAAATGACCCGGAAGACAGAATGGTGGCATTCACTGCTGTGGAACAGAATAAAGAAAAAAGAATGAAAAGAAATGAAGACAGCCTAAGAGACCTCTGGGGCAATATTAAACAAAACAACATTCACATTATAGGGGTCCCAGAAGGAGAAGAGAGAGAGGAAGGACAAGAGAAAATATCTGAAGAGATTATAGTTGAAAACTTCCCTAACATGGGAAAGGAAATAGCTGCCCAAGTCCAGGAAGCACAGCGAGTCCCATACAGGATAAACCCAAGGAAAAACATGGTGAGACACATAGTAGTCACAATGGCAAAAATTAAAGACAAAGAAAAATTATTGAAAGCAGCAAGGGAAAAATGACAAATAACATACAAGGGAACTCCCAAAGGGTTAACAGCTGATTTCTCAGCAGAAACTCTATAAGCCAGAAGGGAGTGGCATGATATACTTAAAGTGATGAAAGGGAAGAACCTACAACCAAGATTACTCTATCTGGCAAGGATCTCATTCAGATTAGATGGAGAAATCAAAAACTTTACAGACACACCTCAATACATAAGGCAAATGCTAACAGCCCTAAAAGAGGAAATCAACAGTAACACAATAACAGTGGGGAACTTTAACACCTCACTCACACCAATGGACAGATCATCCAAAATGAAAATAAATAAGGAAAGAGAAGCTTTAAATGACACAATAGAACAGAGAGATTAATTGATATTTATAGGACATTCCATCCAAAAAGAGCAGATTACATTTTCTTCTCAAGTGTGCATGGAACATTCTCCAGGAAAGATCACATCTTGGGTTACAGATCAAGCCTCGGTAAACATAAGAAAATTGAAATCATATCAAGCATCTTTTCTGACCACAATGCTATGAGATTAGAAATGAATTTCGGGATAAAAACGTAAAAAACACAAACACATGGAGGCTAAACAGTATGTTATTAAAAAACCAAAAGATCACTGAAGAAATCACAGTGGAAATCAAAAAATACCTAGAGACAAATGACAATGAAAACACGAAGATCCAAAACCTATAGGATGCAGCAAAAGCAGTTCTAAGAGGGAAGTTTATAGCTATACAAGCTTAACTCAAGAAACAAGAAAAATCTCAAGGAAAAAATCTAACCTTACACCTAAAGGAACTAGAGAAAGAAGAACAAACAAAACCCAAAGTTAGCAGAAGGAAAGAAATCTTAAAGATCAGAGCAGAAATAATTGAAATAGAAACAAAGAAAACAACAGCAAAGATCAATAAAACTAAAAGCTGGTTCTTTGAGAAGATAAACAAAATTGATAAACCATTTGCCAGACTCATCAGGAAAAAGAGGGAGAGGACTCAAATTAATAAAATTAGAAATGAAAAAGGAGAAGTTACAACAGACACCACAGAAATACAAAGCA
>NC_041229.1:33288338-33333395 GCF_002837175.3 Physeter macrocephalus
AGAGGGAACCTACCTCAACATAATAAAGGCCATATATGACAAACCCACAGCAAACATCATTCTCAATGGTGAAAAACTGAAAGCATTTCCTCTAAGAGCAGGAACGAGGCAAGGATGTCCACTCTCACCACTATTATTCAGCATAGTTTTGGAAGTCCTAGTCATGACAATCAGAGAAGAAAAAGAAATAAAAGGGTACAAATTGGAAAAGAAGAAGTAAAACTGTCACCATTTGCAGATGACATGATACTATACATAGAGCATCCTAAAAATGCCACCAGAAAACTACTAGAGCTAATCAATGAATTTGGTAAAGTAGCAGGATACAAAATTAATGCACAGAAATATCTTGCATTCTTATACACTAATGATGAAAAACCTGAAACAGAAATTATGGAAACACTCTCATTTAGCATTGCAACAAAAAGAATAAAATACCTAGGAATAAACCTACCTAGGGAGACCAAAGACCTGTATGCCGAACACTGTAAGACACTGATGAAATAAATTAAAGATGATACCAACAGATGGAGAGATATACCATGTTCTTGGATTGGAAGAATCAATATTGTGAAATGACTATACTACCCAAAGCAATCTACAGATTCAATGCAATTCCTACGAAATTACCAATGGCATATTTTACGGAACTAGAACAAATCATCTTAAAATTTGTACGGAGACACAAAAGACCCCAAATAGCCAAAGCAGTATCAAGGGAAAAAAACGGAGCTGGAGGAATCAGACTCCCTGACTTCAGACTATACTACAAAACTACAGTAATCAAGACAATATGGTACTGGCACAAAAACAGAAACATAGATCATTGGAACAAGATAGAAAGCCCAGAGATAAACCCACGCACCTATGGTCAACTAATCTATGACAAAGGAAGCAAAGATACACAATGGAGAAAAGACAGTCTCTTCAATAAGTGGTGCTGGGAAAACCAGACAGCTACATGTAAAATAATGAAATTAGAACACTCTCTAATGCCATACACAAAAATAAAGTCAAAATGGATTCGAGAACTAAATGTAAGACTGGACACTATAAAACTCTTAGAGGAAAACATAGGAAGAACACTCTTTGACATAAATCACAGCAATGATCCAGCAATCCCACTACTGGGCATATACACAGAGAAAACCATAATTCAAAAAGACACATGCACCCCAATGCTCATTGCAGCCCTACTTACAATAGCCAGGTCATGGAAGCAACCTAAGTGCCCCACAACAGACTAATGGATAAAGAAGTTGTGGTACATATATACGACGGAATATTACTCAGCCATAAAAAGGAATGAAATTGAGTCATTTGTTGAGACGTGGATGGATCTAGAGACTGTCATACAGAGTGAAGTAATTTAGAAAGAGAAAAACAAATATTGTGTATTAACGCATGTATGTGGAACCTAGAAAAATGGTATAGATGAGGTTTGCAGGGCAGAAATTGAGACACAGATGTAGAGAACAGACGTATGGACACCAAGGGGGGAAAAACCGCGGTGGGGTAGGGATAGTGGTGTGCTGAATTGGGTGATTGGGATTGAGATGTGTACACTGATGTATATAAAACTGATGACTAATAAGAATCTGCAGTATAAAAAAACAAACAAACAAAAAAACAACTAATACTAAACTTATTTTGGGTTATTTGTATGGAAATCTGTTAATATAAATGTTTCAGACATTACATGAAATTTCTAAAAAATAATAAGTTAGTGATGTGATTTACCTATTAAAACACATTGGGCTTCCCTGGTGGCGCAGTGGTTGAGAATCCGTCTGCTGATGCAGGGGACACGGGTTCGTGCCCCGATCCGGGAAGATCCCACATGCCGCAGAGCGGCTGGGCCCGTGAGCCATGGCTGCTGAGCCTGCGCGTCCGGAGCCTGTGCTCCGCAATGGGAGAGGCCACAACAGTGAGAGGCCCATGTACCACACACACAAAAAATAATAATAAATAAATAAATAAATAAATAAAAACAAAAAAAAACACATTAAATGAAATTTTCAACCATAGTGAAAGTGAAAATGAGTTTATGGTTATTATATTAGTATTGGTTTACAATGCTCTATTTACAGAGAAAAATGTACTTTTAGACATTATATACTGAATTCTGGCTGCAATTAGCTTCCTGTATATATTTAGGAGTGAATTACATTAATATTATATTAATACAACCAATAATTTTGTTTTTAAAGCCTTGTTAATGATGGTCATATTTTCAACGTCTTTTGACTTTTTTTAAAGTCAGGGAGTAAATTTTCTCTTCAAAGAATTTTATAGCTAATTTACTCAAGATATGTTTGAAAATAGATTAGTAAGAGATAAGATGACAAATGTGTGACTGTAGCTAGTGTCTGAATGTTTTATAGATGTCAGTTATTTAGAAGAAATCTTATTAATTTTATACTGAGGTGTAATGATTCAGTGTCAGATGGTCAGGAATCTGGAAAGTCCCCCTCTCTCCCACACCCATGATAGTGCTCTTATATAGGGTCACTAACATAAATATTTTATTTGAAAGTAGACCATTTATAAAAATGGACACAGTCTGTTTATTTCTTCATGGTAAGGACTCTGAGTAAATGACAAAGCACAAAGGCCCTTGGTAGAAGCCATGTTCTCATGAATTTAATCTGTCTCAATCAAGGGCTCCCCAGGATTGCTATTAGATTGCTATCAGATCAACTCACTCTGCTGATCTAATGTTCAGTTAGAAATTTGTCTTCTCTTGAGAAGCCATTGACTTTTATAGTTGAGAAACAAATAAAATATATATCTCTTTGTAATATTTAAAGTTGTTATCTTTATCCTGGTGACATGAAACAAGGACTTAAAGACTTCATGTAATAGTTAAACATGTTACAGAGTCTTGGAATGTTTAAATTAACCAGAGCCATCTAGTTCAACCCTATTATTTTTCAGATGAGGAAGGAGAGAGAGAAACTCCTCCTCAGAAAAACGAGATCAAAAGGGTCCTTATCGTTTAGAAGGAAAATGAGTGGAAGCAGGTGTTGGCTTTAGTCTGGACAGCCAGTGGAGGGGTGTTTTCTGTTTAAAGCAAATTATGACAAATTAATGTTAACAAACAGGAAGCTGCATACTGACTTCCTGTGAAATTATTGTTCATTCTCCTTTTAGACATCTGGTGGTGCTGGGCTTTAGAATTTTTGTGGTGTGACTGTCCAATCCTTTCTGAGGAATAATTCTTTAAAAGATCTTCCTAATGCTAAGAATTACTCCCTGTGGCAAGCAACTTCTTTTTCTCACCTAGCATCACATTCTCTGTCTGATTCTGACACCTGCTTATTCAACAAATATTTCTACTGGTACATGTTATTTTTTAAACAAATCTATTTTGTAAAAAATAAATCTACTCAGTTTTTATTTTCATTTTTATTTGATTTGGGGGACTTTCTATTTTTCTTATATAGAAGTTTTAAATGAAAAATTAAACTTGTTGGGATTCAAAACATTAAAATTCTTTGCTTTAAATTAATTAAACTAAAATGAAAAATTCAATACCAAATATGCCATGTTATCTTAAATTGGTTCTGTCTTTAAGCCCATAAACATTGCTTGGGGATAGACATTTCTTACTTCTAGACACATGTAGGCATATGGGTCAGAAGAAAGGAAAGCAATCACAGAAGTAAAGTCATGAACAAGCCCTTCTAATACTAAGGGAAGAGATTTAGCTACTGTCTGAAAGATTATATTAATGCAGAAAAATAAACTCGATAACTCAGACCATGAAGAGAATTTTTTAAATTAATTAATTAATTAATTTTTATTTTTGGCTATGTTGGGTCTTCGTTTCTGTGCGAGGGCTTTCTCTAGTTGCAGCGAGCGGGGGCCACTCTTCATCAGGGTGTGTGGGCCTCTCACTATCGCGGCCTCCTGTTGAGGAGCACAGGCTCCAGACGCTCAGGCTCAGTAGTTGTGGCTCACAGGCCTAGTTGCTCTGCGGCATGTGGGATCTTCCCAGACCAGGGTTCGAACCCGTGTCCCCTGCATTGGCAGGCAGATTCTCTACCACTGCACCACCAGGGAAGCCCTGAAGAGTATTTTTTATTTTTATGATGTATAGTTTAAATATATGCAACGAACTATCCAGTACAAAGGACCATTTTGTGTAGATCAAATTTAAAAGACCATATATAAATAACATAGAGGGAACTTTCCTCAACATAATAAAGGCCATATATGACAAACCCACCGCCAGCATTGTTCTCAATGGTGAAAAACTGAAACCATTTCCACTAAGATCAGGAACAAGACAAGGTTGCCCACTCTCACCACTCTTATTCAACATAGTTTTGGAAGTTCTAGCCACAGCAATCAGAGAAGAAAAAGAAATAAAAGGAATCCAAATAGGAAAAGAAGAAGTAAAGCTGTCACTATTTGCAGATGACATGATATTATACATAGAGAATCCTAAGGATGCTACCAGAAAACTACTAGAGCTAATCAATGAATTTGGCAAAGTAGCAGGATACAAAATTAATGCACAGAAATCTCTGGCATTCTTATACACTAATGATGAAAAATCTGAGAGTGAAATTAAGAAAACACTCCCATTTACCATTGCAACAAAAAGAATAAAATATCTAGGAATAAACCTACCTAAGGAGACAAAAAACTTGTATGCAGAAAACTATAAGACACTGATGAAAGAAATTAAAGATGATACAAATAGGTGGAGAAATATACCATGTTCTTGGATTGGAAGAATCAACATTGTGAAAATGACTCTACTACCCAAAGCAATCTACAGATTCAATGCAATCCCTATCAAACTACCACTAGCATTTTTTACAGAACTAGAAAAAAAAATTTCACAATTTGTATGGAAACACAAAAGACCCCAAATAGCAAAAGCAATCTACCAGCCACGCGACCACACCAGGAGACAGCGGATAGATGCAACCACCACGGACCCAGACAAGCACTCTGCTTGTCAGTACAGTAGTCAATAAATTACACGAGATGGTCAGCACTTTATTAAAAAATAGTCCTTGCATTAGATGATTTTGCCCAACTATAGGCTAACCTAGGTGTTCTGAGTGCACTGAATGTAGGTGAAGCTAAGCAGTGATGTTTGACACGTCAGGTGTATTAAATGCATTTTCAATTTATGATATTTTCAACTTACCATGGGTTTACTGGGACGTAACCCCATGGTAAGTTGAGGAAGATCTGTACAACAGAAGCAGCAGCCAAGGAACCAGTAGGAGAAATAATGGTTTTTATTTAAAGACAGTCACGGCATGGAAGCAACCTAAGTGTCCATCAACAGATGAATGGATAAAGAAGATGTGGCACATATATACAATGGAATATTACTCAGCCATAAAAAGAAATGAAACTGAGTTATTTGTAATGAGGTGGATAGACCTGGAGTCTGTCATACAGAGTGAAGTAAGTCAGAAGGAGAAAAACAAATACCGTATGCTAACACATATATATGGAATCTAAGAAAAAAAAAATGTCATGAAGAGATTAGTGGTAGGATGGGAATAAAACACAGACCTACTAGAGCATGGACTTGAGGACATGGGGAGGGGGAAGGGTAAGCTGTGATGAAGTGAGAGAGTGGCAGGGACATATATGCACTACCAAATGTAAATTAGATAGCTAGTGGGAAGATGCCGCATAGCACCGGGAGATCACCTCTGTGCTTTGTGACCATGAGAGGGGTGGGATAGGGAGGGTGGGAGGGAGGGAGACACAAGAGGGAAGAGATATGGGAACATATGTATATGTATAACTGATTCACTTTGTTGTAAAGGAGAAACTAACACACTATTGTAAAACAGTTATACTCCAATAAAGATGTTAAAATAAATAAATAAATAAATAAATAAATAAATAAATAACAACAAAACCTTTCATTAAAAAGTAATAGTCAACAATGTGAGTAGATTTCCTGTATCACATCACATATTAATACCTAGTAGTAACTGGTTGCTGAGGTTTTCATCTTTACAATAGAATTATGAAGACTTATGATATACCCTTATTCAAGATGTTATTGATAGCATATTTATTTTTATGCAAGAAAATGTCTCCTGGCATACTTTGACATATTGTAAAGTTCAACTTCACATAGCATTGCATCTTTCTTTGCCTTTTCCTCAGATACTTCCTTACCATCATTATGTTCCTCATGAAGTCGAGAGGGTGTTCCTAAATTTCTTTACTTTTTACCTACCTAATTTATGTGACCCTTTCATACTGTTCTCGATCCCATGAGAATATATATTTTTTAAACCAGGGGTAGTTAAGGATGGAATGAGAGCTAAACAGTTCTAATTATTTTTTTCAAAAGCGATTTTATTTCTAATTAATTTGGTAAAGTTCACCATTTATTATATCTATCCATGTATCATTACTATCATCATTATATATATTATTATTATTTTGCATCTACATATCTATCATTACCATTATATTTATTATTGTTATTTTATATCTATCTATCTATTTATCTATCATCATTATCATCGTCATGATTATCTATGTAACCTGGTCTCTCAGCATGAAATTCTTGTCTCTCCTCACTTTGCCTACTTAACATCTGTTTAGGCTTCAAATTTCAAATCTCTGCTCAAGTATCACTGCTTTGGAGGAAACTTCTCTTGCTGCCCTGTCTAAATAAAATCACAAGATTATATACATTCATATAGTACCATGTACCTTTCATTCATAGTTGAAATCTATGAAGGCTTCTACTTATTTGTGTGAATCTCTTATTAAGGGTAGATTTCCTATTTGAATTTTAGGTACAGGAGGGCTGAAGTTGTGCTTGCAATTTGCTCACTATTGTATTCCCACTTCCTAGTACAGTTCTTGGCACCTAGTGTGTTATCACTATAGGTTTGTAATAAATGAATTAATGAATGATTTTTATTAACCTAATGGGCTAGCATAGCTGTTGGGCTATCTTTTTACACATTTTTCCTTTTGACCCAATCAAAATATGAAAAAGAGTAATATATCTTTATAAAATCATTTATTCTGAAAAAAATACTCAATATATATTTAAAAATAGATTCTGATTATGCTATGTTCTCATCTTTGGTGAATTCTCTTAATTAGATACCCATCAGATCATGGTGTTTCTAAGCAACAGCACAACAAACAAGCTATTAGTGTCTTTCAGACTTTGATGAGCAACAAAATCTCTGGCATGTTTGTAAAAAATTATCTAGATTCCTGAGCTGTACTCAATAACTACTGAATTTCAATTTCTGTGACTAGAGCTTCAGCATTGTATTTTGTACAGGTTGTCTAGAAATTTCTGTGCACCCTATATTTTAAGAAAAACTGATCTAAAGAAAAGAGATTTTGATAAAGAGTCATAGGAATATTATTCCAGTTCTGACTCTTTTATGTAAGAGCTTTATTCAAGTTTCTGAACCTCATTAATTCTCAGTTTTCTTACATTTTATAAAGGGGATGATAATATCAATCTTATGTCATTATTGTGAGGGCTGTGTAGGGTAATGTATGTAAAAGTACTTTGTAAATAGCTATACTAGCATTGGCTAGGCCTTTAACTAACTCAAGAACTTTGACAATGTCATATGATCTCACAATGCTTCATTTTTTACCAGTAAAAATGAGAACCAATGCACCACATTGATTTATCAAAACAAATAAGGATAGATGTGAAAATGCTTTGAAAAAGAAAAAAGAATGTACTATTTTTGGTGGATTCAATAAACAATCTCTATCTTCAGGGGAGTTTATAATGGAAAGGGGAAAAAGTGGTGCTGAAATGATAATGATTTAATGAGCACCTATCAGGTAGAAGGTAATGTACTAAATGTTATGTACTTCCTCTTTAATCTTTACAGAAAATCTGGTATTGACACCTGAAGACTGAGTCTCAAAAAGTACAAGTGACTCTCAAGACAACACAATATTCCAATACTGGACTTGGGATTCAATTCTGATTCTTAATTACATATATATCTGAGATTTAACTCTGTGCTACTCATTAATATGCAACACTTCTTCACATAATTCAACAGAGACAGAAAATATAGATTTCAGAAGTTTAAGAATAATTTTTTTATTGATTGAAAATGGATTTAGAGTTAGAAAATATATGATAGAGATGAAGTGAGCCTTGTGGTTGGCTCCCTAATATTCACTCCACCTATCCCAATGTGGTATAGGGAATTAACCCCCCATTATATGCAGTAGCCCTGATTAGTCTATGCACATCTTGGCAATCTCTCCTACCCCTGCTAGTGACTGGTTCAGGAAGTTAGGTCTAAGCCAATCAGATCATGACAATCGTATTATGATAGGTACTGGTTCAGGAGTAAGCACATGGTCTAAATTGGCAAAGCCAGATGAAGGGATAGACATTTGTAGAGATACGCTAGTTTTTTCTCCTGTTGTATGTGAACATGAAAGAATTTAGGCCCTATTATTCTTGGCAGTCAGCCTATGATTACAGTAAGCTTTAGGGTAAGGCCAGCACTGAAGATGACAGAATGGAGATGGAACCAACCCGTGTCCTTGAAAAAAACTTGAGACATTGGATCAACCAATGAAAAATATCTGCTTTAGCTTCCTGTCAAGAGAGCCATTACATTTCTTAATGTTTAAGCCAATTTGAGTTAGGCTTTATATTACTTGCAGCTGGAAGCATCCTAAGATACAAAGGATAACAGAAGTCCCTTGGTTTACAAAGATTAAAACTGGAATAAGTCATTATCTGTGCTAAGACTGGTTATATTAGCAAAAATAATCTGAAAAGAGGATCTCCAACAATATCTAATTACTCCAAATAAATCTTTTGGAACTGAAAAATGACTAAAAGTCAATCAGGAAAACTGAAAGAACAGCCAGCCAACTAGCAGCAAACAGCCAGAGAGGTAAACACAGAATACAATGAAATTACTAAAATGACTTAAAAATTTACCTATAGGATATATTAATCACTTTTGGATAGAGACTTGGGGCTTATTAAACATGTAATATTATAACAAATGAATTCTTATGACAATAAAGTTCAACAAAGTATTGAAAATTAAAGAAGGAATTTTAGAACAACATTGAAAAATCCTATTTTACAAGCCCGCAATTAAATAATCTGTCATTCTCATTACAACATTCGTTTAAAAAAAAAAAGAGCCTGAAAGGGCTGGAGAAATTACCATGTGTGGAGAAAAATGAAAAGCTAAACTTGACAGCTTTGACTGATGGAGGCTGACTAGATACCTTGACACATGGGAACTCATGCAGGCCTTGCCATTTTCCAGCCTGGTGAGTTAGAAATTCACGTTTGTATCTCTAGGACACAGAAAATTCTTTAGATAGTGAAGCTGGAAGGATGGGTTTTGCAGTGAATATTCCAAGAAAACAGTTCCTCTGGGCTAGTACTTAAAGATAGAACAGGTGACTTTTTTTTTTCTTTTGGTGGCAAAAAGGGATAAGTAAAAAAATATGCCCAAAGACTGGAAAATTCAAGGAATTTCTGAAAAGCAGGAAGGCAGATGGTTTAAGTTTGATCAGAGTAGCAGGATTTTGTGTGGAGAAAAGGAGGTTGAGGGAAGACCTTGAACAGCAGGACAATGAGTTTGAGCATTTTTATGTAGGTAGTGGAGGCCAGTAAATGCTTTAAAATGGGAGGTGGACTAACACATTATATATTAAAAAGGAAGAGTCAAGATTGGGAATGAAACATCATTCCAGAATTTCATGCTAAATAAATTGGAAGAATAATGGTACAATAAAGGCGAAATCTGGAGGAGGATCTCAAAAGTTTTCTTTTCAACTTAATGCAATAAATTTTAATTGAAATAATTCTAATGATAACACTGAACTGCAGACACAGGAAGATGCTAGTTTGGAGCCTGAAGAGAGTTGAAAAGGTCAGGAATAGACATTGGGAGCCATGTGACGGAGAATAAATAAGATTTGAACAGCAACATTGCTGAAAAACATTGAGAGCTCATATGAAATGAAAAACATGATTTTATAGGGGTTGAGTCAACATTGTTCCATTAGATTCTTTATGCCCTACATTTGCTCATAACCAGAAAAAAGGTGATTAAGTTTAAAGGCCGGCATGATTGGCATTGAGAAAGTCATGGATTTCAGGTAGGAATTGAATTAGGTAAAGCTGGTGACCTTACAAGTAAAGTGGAGTCCATCTGAAACTCAGAGGAAGGCAATGACACATAAGCCTTTTCTTTAACGTTCTTATTGAATTTCCTGTCCATTTACAGTTAAACCTCCTTTTATTGCACTTCACAGATACTGTTTTTTTATAAATTGAATGTTCATGGCAATCCTGAATCTAGCAAGTCTATTAGCACCATTTTTCCAACGGCATTTGCTCACTTCACATTTCTGGGTCACATTTTGGTAGTTCTTGCACTATTTCAAACTTTTTCCCTATTATTATATTTGTTATGGTTATCTATGATTTTTGATTTCGCTATTGCGACTCACTGAAGGTTCACATAATGGTTAGCAATTTTTAGCAATAAAGTATTTTTTTTTTGGCGGTACAAGGGCCTCTCACTGTTGTGGCCCCTCCCACCGCGGAGCACAGGCTCCGGACGCGCAGGCCCAGCGGCCATGGCTCACGCGCCCAGCCGCTCCGCGGCATGTGGGATCCTCCCGGACCGGGGCATGAACCCGCGTCCCCTGCATCGGCAGATGGACCCCCAACCACTGCGCCACCAGGGAAGCCCAAAGTATTTTTTAATTAAGGTATGTACATTGTTTTTGAGGCTTAATACACACTTAAGAGACTACAATATGTTGTAAGCACAAATCTTTTTAAAATTAAAATGTACGTGATTTACAAAGTTGTGTTAGTTTCAGGTATACAGCAAAGTGATTTCATCATATATATATATATTCATTTTTAGATTCTTTTCCACTATAGGTTATTATAAGATATTGAGTATAGTTCCCTATGCTATACAGTAGGTCCTTGTTGGTTATCTATTTTATATATAGTAGGGTGTATATTTTAATCTAAAACTCCAAATTTGTCCCTCCCCCTCCCTTTCCCCTTTGGTAACCATAAGTTTGTTTTCTATGTCTGTGAGTTTACCTCTGTTTTGTAAATAAATTCATTTCTATCAATTTTAGATTCCATATATAAATGTAACATATGATATTTGTCTTTCTGTGTCTGGCTTACTTCACTTAGTGTGATAATCCCTAGGTCCATGCATGTTTCTTCAAATGACATTATCTCATTCTTTGTTATGGCTGAGCAATACTACATTGTGTATATATACCACATCTTCTTTATTGGTACATTTGTTCATGACCACTTAGGTTGCTTCCATGTTTTGGCTCTTGTAAATAGTGCTGCTATGAATATTAGGGTGCATATATCTTTTCAATTATGATGTTCTATAGATATATGCCCAGGAGTGCGATTGCTAGATCATATGGTAGCTCAATTTTTAGATTTTTAAGGCATTTCCATACTGTTCTCCAAAGTGGCTATTCCAATTTACATTCCCACCAACAGTGTAGGAGTGTTCCCTTTTCTCCACCCACTCTCCAGCATTTATTATTTGTAGACTTTTTGATGATGATCATTCTCATTGGTGTGAGGTGATACCTCATTGTAGTTTTGATTTGCATTTCTCTAATAATTAGTGATATTGAGCACCTTTTCATGTACTTTTTGGCCATCTGTGTGTCTTCTTCGGAGAAATGTCTATTTAGATCTTATGCCTATTTTTTGATTGGTTTTTTTTTTATATTGAGCTGTTTTTATATTTTGGAAATGAATCCCTTGTCATTTGCATCATTTGCAAATATTTCTCCCATTCTGAGGGCTTTTTCATTTTGCTTATGGTTTACTTTGCTGTGCAAAAGCTTTTAAGTTTCATTAGGTCCCATTTGTTTACTTTTGTTTTTATTTCCATTACTTTAGGAGATGGATCCAAAAAGATATTACTGCGGTTTATGTCAAAGGGTGTTCTGCCTATGTTTTCCTCTAGAAGTTTTATAGTATTCGGTCTTATATTTAGGTCTTTAATCCATTTTGAGTTTATTTTTGTGTATGGTGTTAGAGAATGTTCTAATTTCATTCTTTTACATGTAGCTGTGCGGTTTTCCCACCACCTCTTATTGAAGAGACTGCCTTTTCTCTATTGTATATTCTTGCCTCCTTTGTCATGGATTAGATGACCATGGGTGCATGGGTTTATCTGTGGACTTTCTATCCTGTTCCATTGATCTATATGCCTTTTTTTTGCACCAATGCCAAACTGTTTTGATTATAGTCACTTTGTAATATAGTATATATTACTATATTATAGTCACTTTGTAGTATACTCTGAAGTCAAGGAATCTGATTCCTCCAGCTCCGTTTTTGTTTTTCAAGATTTTTTGGCTATTCAGGGTCTTTTGAGTTTTCATAAAAATTTAAAAGTTTTTTTTTAGTTCTATGAAAAATACCATTGGTACTTTGATGGGGATTGCATTGAATCTGTAGATTGTCTTGGGTTATATAGTCATTTTGATAATATTAATTCTTCCAATCCAAGAACATCGTATTCTTTCTATCTGTTTGTGTCATTTTTGATTTCTTTCATCAGTGTCTTAAAGTTTTCTCAGTATAAGTCTTTTGCCTCCTTAAGTCGGTTTATTCCTAGGTATTTTATTCTTTTTGATGCAGTGGTAAATGCCATTGTTTCCTTAATTTCTCTTTCTGATCTTTTGTTGTTAGTGTATAGAAATGCAACAAATTTCTGTGTATAAATTTTGTATCCTGCAAATTCACCAAATTCATTGATGAGCTCTAGTAGTTTTCTGGTAACATCTTTAGGATTTTCTATGTATAGTATCATGTCATCTGCAAACAGTGACAGTTTAACTTCTTCTTTTCCAATTTGGATTCTTTGTATTCTTTTTTTTTCTTCTCTGATTGCCATGGCTAGGACTTCCAAAACTATGTTGAATAAAAGTGGTGAGAGTGGACATCCTTGTCTTATTCCTGATCTTAGAGGAGATGATTTCAGCTTTTCATGGTTGAGTATGACATTAGCTGTAGGTTTGTTGTATATGCCTTTTCTTATGTTGAGGTAGGTTCTCTCTATGCCCACTTTCTGAAGAGTTTTTTAATCATAAACAGATGTTATATTTTATCAAAAGCTTTTTCTGTGTAAGCATAACTTTTATATACACTGGGAAACCAAAAAAAATTGTGTGATTCTTTTTATTTTGATATCTGCTTTATTTTGGTGGTTTGGAACCAAACCCACTGTATCTCCAAGGTATGCCTGTACTCCATGTTGCCAAAATCTAGCATACGTCATTTTTTGCTATTTGCAATTAGCTTTACATATTTAGATTAACATTTCCTGTGAGAATGAGTGTGTGTGTGTATGTTGCAAGGAATAGGGTGGAGTGAAAGGTGAGTCATTAAAAAAATGCTGAGGTATTTAAAGAGACGGGAACACCATACTTCATATAATAGTTTTGTGATTGCAGCCATAGGAAACTTCTGAAAATCTTTTCCCACCACACCATTCCAAATTGTTTTTCCTCCCATTTAACTGGATTTGTTTTTTCTGCTTGTTGACATGTTATATGACATGACAATATATTTAATATTAAATGCCTACATTTATTGTTTACTCATTTACTGCTCCATATATTGAACATTCTTCCCTATTTATGTGATTTTTAAAAAATGTAATTACTCTCTTTGGGGAAAAGGATTGCACATTCATTCATTCATACATTTAATAATTTGCTCAACAATATTGAGGAAATATATACTGTGTGCTAGACTCTGGGCATTAGGCAGTAAACAAGATAAAGAAGATACTTGCCCTTATACGTTTTACTTTGTAGGGAGGAGAAGCAGTCAATGAACAAGTGAATGAGATAATTTTAGATAGTAATAAATGTAATGAAGAAAATAAAGTGGGGTAAAAATTGGGTGGAGGAGAGGCAGGATACATTAGACAGGGAGTTGAGAAATAAATGATGAGAAGGAGATAGTTAGCCACATAAATATTATGGGCAAGAGTTTTCGAGTCAGAGATGTCAATTAAAAAAAAATCCTAAGTGTTGTGAGTTTGGCATATTTGTGGAACAAAGAATTCTTGTGTGGTTTAAGCAAAGTGAAGGAAGACGTTAGAGGAGGGTGTTAATGTTGGAAAGGTCAGTAGGTGCCAGATAATAAAGTGATTTGAAGATAATGGTAATGAATTTAGATTTTTTTCTGAGTGTGATGGAAAATCATTGGATAACATATGAGAAAAGTCAAAGTAAAGAAGCCACTGAAAATGGTGGAGCAAAAGTGCAATGGAAGACTTCAGAGGATGTAGAAAGATTTGGAGGGAAAATCTATTTAAATTATTAAAAATGTATGCATATTTTTCTTTGCAATAAAGTTTTGATAACAAATGTAAATTGTGATGACTCAGTAAATCACTTTTTCAAAAGTAAAATCACTTTTTCACTGCTTAATAGAAGTTGTCAATGTAGTTTCAATGATAGTGGTCATCAGATGATCTGAGGATGCTTTGCATATATGCCTTTCACAATCTTACTGAGAGTATAATGATTTTTCTACTTCCATTGTAAGCAAAAACAAAAATTTTACCACCTCTTCCCCATATCAGTCTAATAAAACTAGAATTTCATGACATTTATCCTGTTTAGTATAATTTGTGAACATGTGGTTGTCATTGGAATTTTCACACCTTGTGAGTTTTAAGCTAAAATGACTCGTGCCATTTTTGGTTGAAGAACTTAATTACTAATGTGAGACTCTACACATCACTACGTTTAAAATGTTTATTTAAAGAATTCTTGTGTTCATTTTTAGAAAAATACAAACACTTCTTGGTCAGTTATTACAAACTTCAAGTGAAAGGTAAAATAACCAACAATTTCAGGTAGTTAGGCAGGCATAAATATTTAATGTAGTTTTACATGAGTTGAAGTTGTACACACAGTATATATTCCAATATATAAGTATTACTCTCCATCCATTGAAGGTGATCTTTCTGAAATGGAAAATAGACATTTGAGGATCTATTGTGCAAACTGGCAAGAATAATTAAAAATAATCAACTTGTTTATTTAAAACCTCAAGCAACCCAGACACTACCTTGAAATTAATTTAGTAAGCTAGTATTACATAAATTCTAAAAACAGATGAGTTGAAGAATTCCTGTAGGAAAATAGTATATGAAGTGCTAAAATATGCAAGGTACCATGCTTCTGTAAAGCTTTCTATAAATCTAATATTGGTTTATTGTGTATGACTCTTTACAAATCTGCAATGCAAATTAAGACCAAGAAAATTATGTATGCCTATATGGACTTTTAAAATCGTTCAGTCTCACTATTCTTTTATGAATAATTTAGAGATATCCCTGTGACATATTTTCTCAAATACACCATGAAGTAAACTTGGAATTATTATTTCCAAAGACACATTAGGCCATACATTTATAAAGCCATTCTTTTTAAGACAGGAGCACCCTTGGCAATACTGTGGACTAAACGGTAAGTAGTAGACTTTCTTTAATATGTTTTTTTCTGAAGTATAAGTTTTCACTTGTTCTTATTCACCAGGGATTGGTTCCAGGATCCCTTTGGATACTAAAATTTGGGAATGCTCAAGTCCCTTGTATAAAAAGGCATAGTATTTGCATATAATCTACACAATCCTCCTGTATACTTTAAATCATCTCTGGATTAATTATAACACCTAATAAATGTAAATGCTATGCAAATAATTGTAAATATAATATAAACGCTATATAAATAATTGCCTGCACAATAAATTCAAGTTTTGCTTTTTTGGAACTTTCTAGAATTTTTTTTCCCGTGAATATTTTTGATCCACAGTTGGTTGAATCTGCAGATGCAGACTCCACAGATATGGAGAGTTGACTGTATTTAGATTTTCTATCATGATTTTCCTTGATACCAACATATTCTGCAAGATATCTGTTTGAGACTAGGGACATGTTTTACAGTCATGGAAGTGAGCAAAAGTTTACAAACATGTATCTGAGGTCATTAATTTCCTATTTTAACTAACTGAGCAAATCAATAGTCCCCTTTGGACTTAGAAATATTACTTCCTAAGTGCTTAACTTCTTGGGCAATGGCTGAGATATAATGGAGAAAGAACTGTCTTAGTGGTTTCTTGATGGCTACTTGCTTATACTCTGAGGATTTTTGTTCTACAACTGTAAGAAGACATTTATTACTATGCAATGTACCATTAGAACTAGGCACAGATTGAAAAAGACTGCTGTCATATGATGACAGTGAACTTGGTACAATCCCTGTGCCACCAACTAACTCATTTGGAGAAATGGAGACAGTGGGCTTTTGCAGAAACACTTAAATAGAGCAGTCCTGGAGGCTGGATAATTTGTAACAGATGTTCCATATAATGGATGGTTTACAGGGAGAGTGTTTGTAATGCAGACTACCTAATTCAGGGTATGATCGATGCTTCTTATTAGCTTGACTTAACATTCTGTGAGCTGAGGTTGTGAGACAAATATGTGAGGTTTGATTTACTGATACATACAGATCAGGTGATAAAACTTCTTTGAAAGAGTGATTAAGTATTTCAAATAAAGTTTACTAATAACAGTTCTACTTCTTGAGTTGACACAAAAGAAATAATTATATGAACCAATAACCACCTGAACTTGTTTTATGCCATACTTTTTCTGTGATTAATATACACTAAAATTAACCAAATCAGAATGCTGACAAATGAGAAAGCTGACAATTTGATATAGATGATTAACTTATGTGATTTAGGAAAAAAATCTCTTTGTTTGAAATTTTGTACTTTTGACCTAGAATGTTTTAAAATCTAAGACGTAATTCCAGAGGAACTTGAAAACCACTCATACCATTTGTATTCAATTTAAAAAAAAATCTATGTATTTATTTCACAAGTACTTCCAAGTCTTTTAGTGTCCTTTGTGGTGTTTATAAAGGCTTTCTACTCTTTATTTTAAGTTTTGCACTACTTCATTGTCAACTAAACTAAAGGCATGGCAAAGTCTCATGTAAGCATTCATAGAATGCATATTTATGTTTTAAAAATATTGAACACAGTGATTTAAATCAATTTTATAACATATATTTGGGGCTCATTTCCTGTGTTATCAAGCTGGTGACATTTAGATAGGCAGATAGTGATGATTGTCACTGATAGGAAAGCAGGATTAGGATTATGAAGTCTCTATTGTAGACTCATCTACACATCTTTTCTAGAATGAAATATAATTTGTGTATTTAACTTTTTTTTTACTCAGTCTTATCCTCTTGGTGACTTTGTATAACCATACTTCAAGCCCTTCAGTATTTATTTCACATATGGGAAATTCTCTTGTACACTAAGATAGCTATTGCAGGTTGTTCAAGGATGGAGGCCCTCAAAACAGAATCTTCAATGCAAATAAGTACACATTAATATAAGCAGCACACTTCTGGAAAGTGAGGCAAGGTTTCATTGACTCAGTTAACTGAATATACTGAGATGGTCCTAGTGGTATTTCACAGTTTATGCTAATGACAGTAAACCTGCAGAGAAAACAATTATTCCAAGCTTATCAACATGCCGATTTGACCCTGAGGCAGCCAAAGTGCTCCCACTCCCCTTTAGAATGTATTATCAAATACATAATACAAATATTATCAAATTATAATTGAACAAGATGAACATTTCAGTTGATAATGAATAATAATTCATTATCAACTGAAATGACACATAATGATAATAATTCATTATCCATGATAATGGATAATCAGATAGGATTGCCTGTTGGATAAATGTGGACCATTCTCTTGCTTATAGGTACCATGAAGAAAAATGATTCATTTTCTTAATCTTAATGATTAAGGAAACAGAAATTCTTCTACTTAAGAATATCAACAACAATAACTAGCATTTACTAAGAAGCATTCTACCATTTGAAATCTCATTCCATTTTCCTATTAAATCTGCAAATTAGGTATTATATCCCCATTTCACAATTGAAGAATCCAAAAGAGGTAAAATGACTTGCTATGGTCATCCAGCTAGTGTCAGAGTGAGATTCAGATCCTCGCCTGGGTCATTTTTATGATGCTACGTTGTATGGGCTGGGTAAACTGGCTTCTATCACAGCCACTGTAAACAACTTGAGTCATTTTTAAGTTGGACTATTGAGATTCAGCTAACATTTACTGAACACCAGCTATAAACTAGTCCAGTGCTAAGTGTACCAGTTGCCCAAAGACTTTGCTTTTCCAAATGCAGCACAAGTAGAGCAGATCTTTCCCCACTACTTTTTGCACATTTTGAATGTATGTAGTTTTATTTTCTCACAGCAATAATTAACCTTGCAGCTGTCACTTTTATATCTCAGCTTCTCTATACTTGCCCACGTTGACTCTTGCAGAAGTAATTCTCTATTTTAATGTTTTAATTCTCTATTTTAACTGTTTTTTTATAAAAGTAGGCACTGTTTTTTTTTTCCTTTCCTTCTCAGTTTTTAGGTACCACAGCAATGATTTGCAAATTTCCGAAGGCGAAATTTACTGATATACTCAGTCAACAACTTAGAGACCCATGTGCTCATCACTGCCAATCTTTACACATAATGTATCAAATTAGATTTTCTCCATACATATTAAGCAACACGTTTTACACACCTTAGTTTTAAAAAATACAAAAGAGAGACATGTATTTGAAAGATGTTTACCAAAAATGAGTGACTTTTTTTTTTTCTTGGCATTAACAGACATCATCTGGTGTTCAGTTTTTTCCCTACTCTTTCATCTCACTTGCTCTAACTCATTACAGAGCTAATTGCCTTTGTAATTCCAAATTAAGGAGTAGTGAAATGGAGACATTACCTTGCCAGGTGTTTGGGAGGACAAAATCCAATATGCAGTAAAAGTTTCTTCCAATCGATGTTAGCCCTCTGTTCAATCTGCATGGATTTTGTGTTGATTAATGAAGAATCATTCAGAGTCCAGGCTACATGTTGTATTGTGTTACATAAAATCAAGAAAATAATTAAGAATTGAGTATTGATATAGGTGGAAATAAAACAAGATTTTGGGATAGAAACTAAAGTGAACTTACCAATTTTGTATTGTCTTCCTTGGAGATGTGACCAGTCATTGGGTTGATATTCGGCAGAACTTTTACTTGGAACTTGGGTTCCACATTTGGGTTATCAAAAAAGGGCCATGCAGGACAGGAATAAAATGCAGACGTAGAGAACTGACTTGAGGACACGGGGAGGGGGAAAGGTAGTCTGGGATGAAGTGAGAGAGTGGCATGGACATATATACACTACCAAATATAAAATAGATAGCTAGTGGGAAGCAGCTTCATAGCACAGGGAGATCAGCTTGGTGCTTTGTGCCCACCTAGAGGGGTGGGATAGGGAGGGTGGGAGGGAGACGCAAGAGGGAGGAGATATGGGGATATATGTATATGTATAGCTGATTTACTTTGTTATAAAGCAAAAACTAACACACCATTGTAAAGCAATTATACTCAAATAAAGATGCTAAAAAAAAAGGGCCATGTAGTATGTATATACCCTACAGAACTATGTATTCAGTGCTTCACATGAAAGCAAATTACTTCTCAATACTCTAAAGACATGCTAAAACGATATAGGTAACAGTCACAGAAAACAATATATTCAGGAAAATAAAAAGGTCAGGTTTTAGAAAGGACTGGTGGTGGGTTTAGGCTGTGTCTATAATGAAGTATATAAAAAGTAAGTAGGATGATATTTCCAAACAATTCAAACAAACAAATGAACAGACAGATAAAATGTACTTCCAATATTTTACCTAAGTAATATTGGTGACTTTAAGGACACTTTTTTGAACATTTTTTTTGTTATGTGTTGTTTTGTTTTCATGACTCTTGGCACAATTCACCCATAAGTAGATGAGAAACAATGAATATCAAAGCTTTGAAAGAATAGCAGCAGTGATTGTATGGAAGGCTAGGCACTTTTCAAAGCAACTGGCAGTTTTTTCCTTCCCTCATAATTGGAGCAATTGGAAGAAAGTTTAAAATAAGAGAATGAGGACAGATCATGCTGAAAGAGGTGTATTATTTATTGATGCTTAATATTCCTGAGGGTATTTTTTCCAGAAGTGATTTTTTTCTATCAAAACCTAGAGTATTTGAATAAGAACCCCCACAAGATGTCCTGAGATAATAGTTATTAGAGTTTGATATTTTATATGATTGGCAAGATGTAGGGGTCAGAAGAAGTTCAGACTTGTCAGTAGGGTTAGAGGTCATTTAGGCCAAGGTATAAGATAGAGAGGGGTGATCAATGATGCTGAGTCTTCTGGTCATGTGGTCCAAGATTAGGTACTTTAGAGGATTGGAGAATGTGAGGCCTATCATTAGAGGCAGATGAGAGTGAAAATGTGTTGTATTCCCCAACTGATGTAGAGTAACTTCTGTTCTCTTTTTGGCTTAGCAAATAACTACATGTCCTTTAATCCTGCCCATATATCATATCCTTGATAAAAATTCTGTGACTTCTAGGCAGAACTTCTTACTCCATTCCCTTATTTCTCACAGGACCCTTTTCTTTTTGTCTTTTTCTCTTTCTTTCTTTCCTTATTTCTTTCTCCTTCCTTCCTTCCTTTTCCTTCCTTCCTTCCTTTCTTCCTTCCCTCCTTCCTCCTTTCCAACCTTCTTTCTTCATTTCCTCCCTTCTTTCCTCTCTTCCCTGCCCTTCCCTTCCCCTTCATTTCTTCCCAACTTCCTTCCACAAATATTTATTAATACTTTTCAAGACCTACAATGTGTCAGGAACTAAGTATGAATAACACTGAAAAAATCTGGCAATTGTTGGTGGAAGGCAGTGTAGTAATTTTAAATGCTTGCTTTAAAGTCAGTCTCCCTGCACTCTGCTCACTATTCTTCCACTTATTAAGGTGACATTTGACAAGTCCTAAACCTCTCTGATCCTTAGTTTTCTTTTCTGCATATTGGAACTAAAAATATTATCCCTCTCATATTGTTTTTATAGGACATTCTAAGTGTATTGAGTGAAATAATTCATAGAGAGCCTTTAGCACAGTGCCTTGTATATAGGAAAAACTTAACAAATGTTAGCGGTTTTTATTATTATTAATGGAGCTTATGATCAGAAAGCAAAATGTGCTGTTTATATATCTGTAATAGTACTCCTTGTATTATATTGTAAGCTGTTCCTTCATGTTGGAGACATCAGTTGCTCATGGTTAGCTGGTCCTTAACACAGTGTCTGCCACATAATATGTGCTCTATAAATGTTTGATGAATAAGTATTGAATGAATGAGTGAAGGGTGAGCAAGGGTTAAAGTTAAGCAACCTGCCCAAAGTCACACAACTAGTGAGACTTTGTGGGGATGTGAAACAATCTGTCTGACTTCAAAGCCCATGCTTTCCTTAAGATACTGCACCACTTTTCATGTATTATCACTTGCCTCTCTCCACCTACTGTGATTTGGTTATCACACCCAGCATTCCATTGAATTTGCCCTTGCCAAAGTCATCAATGTATTTTAAATTGCTCAAACAAATGGTATCTATTTGTTCTCTATTTACTTTCATTTGACACTGTTGCCTATTTTCTTCTTCCTGAAATTCCCTTTTCTTGTCCCTAAGACTTGGTTTCTTTGACTTTCCTCTTAGTTGCGCTGTGTCTGTCAGCTACTTCCCAATCTTCTTTGTAGCTTCCTCCTTGTCTTCAACATAAGTGTTTCTGAAGCTTCTATCCTGAGCTTCTTCCTCTTCTCATTCTTCACATGCTGTCTCTGCAATTTCATTTTCATCTGATCATGCTCAAATCTACATCTCAACTCACGCATTTTCTCTCCTGAGCTCCATAGCCACAAATCTATTTGCTTACTGGGTATTTCTCTCTGGAGAGCCTTATTTTAAATGCTCTTGCTTTACCCCCATTTCACTTATCTACTTATCTTCCAGATTACATGAAAAGCATGATCATTCTTCATTAGGATGGCCACATAATATATCAACTAAACCAGGACAGTTTTGAGAGAAGGGACTTCATTAATAATTACTCTGGCACTCCAAGTATAACTTGGAACTGTCTTGGTCTAACCAGAATGTGTCTTCCCTCTCACTGACCATTCAGTTAAGCATAACCACTGGCATTCATCCTTGCCTCCTGTTTCTCATTTTCCATAGCCAGTGAGCCACAGAGATCTGTAGCTTCTGTCTCCCTACTATATTTTGAACATGTGCTTTCCTTTCCATCTCAATTACCATTGCCTTTTTTCATACGCTTCTTGTTTCTTGTCAGGATTTTTGCTGTGGTCTCCCATTTGGTCTCACGCTCCTCTAAAACGTCTTCTACATTTGTCAGAATGATCCTCTTAAAGTGCATATCAAATCATGTGCCTTTCCTGCTTTGGCCCTTTGATGGATATCCATAACCTGTGGCATAAAAGTTATGTTCTTTCCCAGGGCATCAGAAAGCACTTATACCCAATCCCATCTCACCACTTCTCCCTCTTGCACACTAGAACTGTCCTGACATATAGTAGGTACTAACTAATCAATGAATGAAATCAGCGTTTAAGACATAACCCCACACACCAAGAACTTATTTCAACAAGTTTACATAAATGTGAAGTAATATTAAATGTCATTTTTATATTAGGATGGATATGTAAGAAAAACAGGTTAGGTCTGTGGAACAAAATACATAGTAAAATGTACATACAATTTGTGATGCAAAAATATGTATGATGTAAAATCCAGTTGATTAGATTTTTCTTAAAATGGAAAAGCGAAATCAGTGTACTTGTTTCAAAATAGCAAAATGCTCCCCAGGAAGTCTAAGTCAATTGATGGAAATATCAGTATCTAAAAGAGAACTTGGCTTCCAGTAGGCACTCAATATTCATTGAGTGGTTAAATACAAGAAACTTAGTCTCCATCAGTTGGTTGTCTATATGCAATGACAATTCATTTGTGTGTTTTATATATAACTGTCTCAATCATTTAGTCATTTGAGTCAAGTCACTTAAGTCAACTACTACTTCAGTGAACCAAACTAAATGTGGTGCAGAAAATCCAAATGATTGACCAAAAATGTTACTTTTTAGTCAGTTATTAAAGAGTTCCACAGATTAGCAAACAACCATATGAAAAATACAAGAGAAAAGAAACTAAACTGCTATTCAGTGTCTAAAAGAAATGTTACAGGTGTCAATCAAACTAGTTAATGTAGAAAATGTCTAAGCTAGAAAAGCAAGATATTGGTATAAGTTATTTAAAAAGTCTTACCCAGTACTAGTGATAGTAGTGAACTAAAATTTCCACAGTGATGCAGGATATTCCAATAAGACATTGCATGAATGAGATTAGATTTTCTTCTAGGCAAGGACATTTTATAACTCCATTTAAAAAATTTTTTAAATATTGGAAAAGCAAATATATTAACTGAATAATTTCAATTCTGCTCTAAAACATAAATGATTTGCAGATTTGTTTACTATTAATATTAATTACATTAAAATTACACTGAAGACATTTGTTATTGTCCTTTTGAGCCTCAAATACCAGCATATTGTCAAACCCAGCTTTGCTTTTTGTGATTTATGGCTCTTTTACTTTTTCACTGGAGACTCTTTTGAGTCCAAGACATTACTCCACCAAAGGCTTGTGCAATCTCCAAGCCTGTCATTTTCTATTAGATCAATGGTGGAAAAGAAAAACGGTGCAAACTCTATCTTCTAAAAGATAATTGTGCTAAACACGTTCATTTTAAAGCTTGAAATTTTCAGAAGTGAACAGATGCTAAAGATAGACATTTATATCAATGGTTCATAAGTGTAGTGCTTTGAGAGATATAAAGATAGAGCACATTAATACTGCTCAATTCTGAAATCTAAATGTATTAGGAATATGTCCAAGATTTTCACTAAACTTGAGTTTCCTTTTGTATGTGGAAAAGTGATAGTATGTACTTGCATCTTTCCAAGGCAAAAGGCAGAAAATTCTCAAATTTTCCTCTCTCACTGATGAGAATCACTGAAAATTATAGCTTAGAGAACATTTGAAGAGTATTTAATCAAAGGTTCCAAATTGGTTTCCATTCGATGGTAACTGGTATCTTTAGTTTTTTTTTCAACTATTTGAAAACAAAACAAAACAAAACAAATAACAGTTCACAACTAGCTAAAATGTAAAGTCTCCTTTGCTCTTGGCTGGAGTTAAATCACCTACTATGTTAACAGTGGCTACCTCATGATAAAAGATTTTGGTGAAAATTAAAATAGAAATATGAATTAATGATTACTTCAACACGATAAACAAAATCTTTCAAAATGTGACTCTTGAGGCAGAATAATAAAAAATGATCTTTTGTGTAAAAAGCTGGCAAAACCTCTGAGGAGACTTTAATATGTTAATCTTATAGATGAGAAAGCAGAGTGAGACAACTTTGTTATAACTGA
The DNA here is from genome assembly GCF_002837175.3 of Physeter macrocephalus. Taxonomy (NCBI): domain Eukaryota; kingdom Metazoa; phylum Chordata; class Mammalia; order Artiodactyla; family Physeteridae; genus Physeter; species Physeter macrocephalus. Next base: position 33,312,850 of record NC_041229.1, read on the forward strand.
TCTTCCTCTTTGCTAAAGTCCTTTTTTTCCTGTAGATTTATACATAATTTAATAGCTCTGCCAGGCTGGCTTCATGGGTGTGTTACTTGTGCAGTCACACAAGGTCCTTTCCTTAGAAGGTCCCTATACTTGGATTAATGTTCTGCTGTCACTGCCTTGAAATTCTTATCAAGCTTTGAACAGGGGGCTCTGCATTTTCATTTGGCAATGGGCCCAACAATTTATGAAGCCAGTGCTATAGCTATGCCTATGTCTTTATTTCATTATTTCCCCTAAAGGATGTAGGTTATCCAGGGAGCTTTCTTCTTTGGTGTTTCTCACCCCATTCCCAAAGATGCCTCTCATACTAGTGGACAAGTGGACATAGAGCCACACAGAGGGCTGAGACCTTGGCATCTTCATCTTTCTATTCCAAGTGCCCGGCTCAGGGCTTGATACAGAGCAGGTGCTGGATGAATGGGTGAGTGAATAAATGAATGACAAAGTATCAACAAATACCTATTGACTTATTTAATTGACAGAACAGTCAAACTTTTAATAGTTTCAGGTTTGTGGGGCTTCCCTGGTGGTGCAGTGGTTAAGAATCCGCCTGCCAATACAGGGGACACGGGTTCAAGCCCAGGTCCAGGAAGATCTCACATGCCGAGGAGCAACTAAACCCCTGTGTCACAACTACCAAGCCTGCTCTCTAGAGCCCATGCTCCACAACAAAAGAAGCCACTGTGATGAGAAGCCAGAGCACAGCAAAGAAGAGTAGCCCCTGCTCTCCAAAACTAGACAAAGCCCACAAGCAACAACAAAGACCCAGTGCAGCCAAAAATAAAATAAATATAAAGTAAATAAATTTATTAAAAAAATAATTTCAGGTTTGCAATAAAAAGTGACTAGGTGGATCAGGAGAGACTAAAGGTAAAATATTCAAAGAAAAAATTTATTGGAAAGAATAAATAGAATTGAACTGATGAAAAGTTTAAAGCAAGTAAGAGTGAAATACAGTTTGAACTCCAGGTTAAATCAGAAGTGATGGGTGGAAGGAGGTATGAATAGTTAAAAGCAGTTAGATTTTTCTCAACAAGTTATGTCCTGATGTGGATTCTTTCTTCTCAAATTCAGTTTAATACACATCAGATTCATCTTGTAAATTGTAATTCAGGAAATACAATTTGTTGTCCAAGTTTGGGGAAAGGAAGGTATATAGGTTGTGTGTTCAGAAGGAACCAAGAGATTATTGATTCTTCTTTGACTATCCCAAGAGTTTCTTGATCTACAGTTTTGCATTAATAAACAGAGTAGTATGAATAAAAATTTGCATGAAGAAGTGGATTTTTTATTGTTTCCTCTGCCTCTAGGCAGAATAGACAGAGCTTAGGCTCTGGTTCCCAATTAGATTAGCTAAACACATTTTATTCTTTAAATGATGATAGTTTCTTACCCTTATATTCCCTTTGGGAAACATATTTCTTACATTCAGTTTTGTAAAATAAAATAAAATAACAAAAAATGAACACTCCTTTCTCTGGAGTGTTTTATGTTGTGTTTGATCACCTACCTCTCATAATGCTTGGGAGTATCGGTTCTTTACAAACTATGTATCCCCCTCAGTGAGGTTATCTCTTAATGGTCTATCTCCTTTACCTTGGATAATATAATACAGGTTTATCCATCTTTAAAGAGGTTCCCTATAACATTGTCTAGACTTTCTTTCTTGTTGCTATATCACACTTGAATAAGTGACTTAAATTGTGCACAGATGTCTAGGTGTGGCTTTAATTTCTTTTTATATTCCAGCAAAATAACTTATTTTAACATATTCATTACTTCTGTTATGGTTCTACAAATTATGCATGGTGATGTTATGAGGCTGGTTCACTGAATATTAAATATGTGAGAGGAAGCAATTTTATGCTTCAGATGATTATTTACAGGAAAATTCAATTTTTGGAGGATGATAATAATGGTGAGATAGATGTGAATAATAGCACTGACATTCACAAGCAAAATAAAGCAAAGGTGGAAACAAGAATTTGGGGTAAAGATAGCTTTAAAGCAGTGAGTGGGAAGAGAAGCAGGGAACATCACTAGTCAGGGACTCTCAGATTCTAAACAGGCAATGATGAGGTCTTAGGACCACACACCTGAGCTCCAATTTAGTGTGCTTATGGGGCCAGGTGAAGAATTGTAGGATTTTGTGAGATGCCCAAAAGAATTTCATAGACTATCTCTAATGGGAAACTGATCTAGGAGAATATAGATTTTTAGTCCCCTAAATCTCCACTGAAATAGAATTACAGAGTTACAAAAACATTTTCCTTGCCACCTAAGAATGTTCCTCATTCTTAAGATTGAGCAAAGTGAACTGCTGAGGCAATCCAATGAAGGTATCTTGTAAGAAGTATGGTGAAATTGTCTTTACTGCTCCCATTTTTATGACACACTTGAATAAATGTGCTTTAAGGATTCTGCTGCTGGAATTGTAGCCATCATTAGAAACACTTCATCTAGAACTCTCAGCGTTGGTCCTGTGGCCTGTACTATTAGAATGCCCCAAGTTTACAAACCAACGAATGGAGGAGTGGGAGAAAGAAGAATGCAAGGTAAAACTATTTTGTGTTTCATTTCACAAGCCAACCTTAAAAACAGCAATATTCAAGCATCCAAGTTCCTTCAATTACCGGGAATCATTAACTTACAAAAAATAATTGTAAAAATAAAAAGAAGAACCAGGACCTTTACTTCAGTTTTTAAATCTGCCTAAAACCAACCAGGCAGAAGAGGCAATCTACTTTTATTAATTTTAGAAAAATAATACAAATATATAATAGAAAATTGGTGATGAAGCAACTCACTTCAAAGGAAAGCTTGAGCTGCATGTTACATGAATATTCAGACAATAGCAACCTGTTTGAAACTGCCATTGAGTATAATTTCCAAATTTCTGCATTTTATCATCTCCTAGGCATAAATCCAAAGGCTAAAAGAGCAGAACACAAAAAAGCCAAGGCTGAATTATTTTCTAATCCCTGTTGAATTTAATTTTACTTGCAAAGCAGAATGTTACTTTGCCACTTAAATATGCCCCTCACGGCCCTGTAAAAATACCTGGTTTCTTGTTATCATCCTCTAAATTGTGTTATTCATTTAGAAAGCTCCAGTTTTAGGAGCATCATTCTAAATTACTAGGCAAGTGCTACACAATAAATACACATAATCTAAAACAAACTGTAGTGAGAGAAGAAAGCAATTTTCTGTAAATTTGACTGCAGTGTGGGGTTTGCTGTTCCATAAGCCTTGTAACTTTTAAAGGCATAAAGGAAAATTTTTAGCTAAATGAAATATCATGAGAGGATGAGCACTTTAAAAACTTGATGTTTTATAATAGAGTAATACAGATACACATTCTTGTTATAAATTTGGAGAAGAGTTCAAATAACCTTCTGAACAGAACCATCATGTACAAAAAAATGAACAAGCTGCCACTCACCCAGATACTCACTTGTTTCAAAACAACATTTTACTTGAACCAATGGTGGATGTACTACCCCAAATCAATAAACCTTGGATGACACATACAACTAAAACAAAGAGATGATAAAGCTTACATAGGCCTTATATTTCCTGCTCAAGACTTTTATAATATTAATGAATTCTTAAAAAAATTATGATTGGAAAACACACCAAGTAGATAAGATAAGTTAATCTAAGATATAAGTTTTTGCTATAGATTGTGAAATTTTTCTTTGCAGAGATCATGCAAGGGGTCTTAGCATGCAGTATTCATACCAGTCAAAATGTGATTGTTTAAGATTGAAAAGGGAGAGGTGAGATTCTGGTAATGTTCTAGTTCTCTTAAATGGTAATTTCGTGGTGTAATGGTGTAAAGTAATTTCATCACTTTGTGATGTTTTTTCTTTGAGTTGTATACCTGTACACCTATGATTTAAACATTTTTCTGCAGGTATATTGTTGCTCCATAAAAAAGCTAAAAGAAAAGAAAGAAAGAAGGAAAAAAGAAAAGGGAAAGAGTGCAGAAAGAAAGGAAGGAAGAAGAGAAAGAAAGAGAGAGAGAAAGGAAGGAAGGAAAGAAGGAACGAAGGAAGAAAGAAAGAAAGACAGAAAGAAAGAAAGAAAAAAAGAAAAAGAAAAAAAGGGAAAATATTACATGCTAAGAGCTGCATTTCCCATACTGGGGAATAATGTGCTAAAAGAAATTAGTGCTGTAGTCATTTACTTAATTCAAATAAGATGTAGCTTTATAGGGTCACAGAATCTGGCAGCCTGGTTCATGGTTGGAAACCACTTAACTGTCATTTCTGCACAGAAAGACTGTGTTGACATTTCCAGACTTTTAAAAAAACCTGGTCAACAGTCGCAAATGCCACCATATTAGGCATGCAGTTTTCCTGTCTCAGGAAGTAGAATTTAGAAGTTCATGGAGGAAAAAAAGTGCCTGGAGGTTCCACTAGCTTTGCATTTGAAAAACACATACATAGAAAAAAAACATGTTGTCTCTGTAGTGTCAAAGTGTCTTTGTGACTCATCTGTTGAAAATTTCTGTTTGGCATTCAGTTGGGTAAACACCTAGTAACCACTTAGTACTAAAGGTGTTTTGGACCTGAAGTTGGCTCTGTAGGTTTTGTCTGTTTCTAAGGAGAAAGTTTCCATGTAATCTTTTCAAAGGCAAAAGGTTAAGCAAAAATGACACATATTGTAAAATCGAAAGTAAAAGGCACAGTACTGATGTGCTCAAAGTCCATGCATTTAAATTCCTTTGTATGATAATTTATGGTGATCATGTCTTCAGACTGCACTATTAGCATACTCACCCCTAACAAGAAGTTCTGCCTCATCTGACACACTGTCTGCTGTGGTCTGTACCCTGCAGCCATATCTCCCAGCATGCATCAGAAGGATGTTCCTGATCATTAAATCTGCAGAGGATGCTTGCTGAAAGAGGGATGAAGTGCCAGTTTAAAATGTTGCAAATCTGCCTAGTTCAAGGTGGTTTAAGGGGAACTTTGCATATTCAGTCAAAGGGCCCATTTTTGGCCTTACAATTTATATGACAACAATTCAGAAATCAAACATGCCCTACTTTAAGGAACACATGGAAGCTATGCTTTCAACAATTGCTAATAACGGGTTTGAACATTTAATATTGCATATAATAAGTTAGCAGCTACAATATTTAAAAATATTTAAATACGCACAAAGTCATATCTTTAAAAGTACAGGAAAAATAATCAGTGAGCAAAAATTGTTGCTTTGCTATTCAGAGACAGGATTATTTTTGTGGCAAGAAAGCAGTATTGAAAGGAATAACAACACATGGAAATTAATTATGAGGCAACAGTAGTCAAAAGATTATCTTGTGTGGCTTTATTGAATGGCTCCTTTCATAAGTACACTGTGGGCAACCGAATGAAGTAGTGCTTAGGTGCAAGGGTGGTGGTCCCAAAGCCATGCGTTTTCACTTCACAGAGATTTATTCCTTCCATAACCACCACCATCAGGAGCAGGGTCAGCCTGAATCTCTGTTAATCAATGCAATTACAGAGCACAAAAGTGCCTCAAAACACCAGATCCTTGTTGGAAGCACGATGATTAGAACACAGTTGAAGAACAACTGCAGTTAAGGAGAGATCAATAAGTATCAGGGAGATTATCTTTTAGATGTATCAGTTCATGGGATCAGTGATGATCCTACACTTTAGTATGACTGGTACAACCTTTCATTACTTAATCTTGTCTTTCATTTACTTTAACAGGAAAGATAGATTTCCATTTTCATGAATGTGTAAAGAGCTGGTATTTACAACAACACATGAGGTATTCTTTTCAGAGAATGACACAGTGAAACTCCAATATGCTCTTCAGTTTCCATGTTGCAATCAAAAACAATTCACTGGAATGAGAGTATACGCATGCGGCATGAAATGACATCTTCAAAGAACTCAACACTCCTCTCCAACGGTAGTTGGGCACATGAAAGAATGTTTAGTGCAAGCTATGGAGAAGCAACCCAGATTAGAGATCTTTAATTTGTGGATGGAATGAATGAATTATCTTAAAAAATGATGCATTTGTCCTTATAGGGCAGTGTCCTGATGAGTATTTAAGACTTTAGTTGTTCACCTTTATTTTGAAATAAACTAATGGACTATATAAAAATCATGAAAGTGAGAGGAATTTCTGGAAATCTGTTGGATTCTTTTTTTTTTTCTTAACATTCATAAAAGGGTGAGAAGTCATTGGACATTTTTACCTCTCAAATGATGTGTGTTTCTTTAAATGAATCAATTAACTTTACTATGTTTTAGCCATTTCTTTCTGGTATTTCATTTCTGGTTTGTTTGTTTGTTTTCCTTCCCATTAGTCTTATGATAGGAACTCCTAAGGGTATTGACGTTTTCTCTCATGAGATAATTGTTAGGACATGGTCTAGTTCAGTCATTTACAAGAGACTGCTTCTTGGTGAGAATGCATTAAAATGTTATAACAATAATTTCAAGGAATGTGATATTTGTCCAATGAATATCCTCCAGTGCTAATTTCCTTAGATAAAATTGTTACTCAAATTTCATTTTCTCATCTGTACTAGACTAAGTGCTCACTTCTTTCAAATCTGAAAAGGAAATTACCCTTAAAAAAGCCTTTGATTTCATTTTGGGAAACAAAAGCAAACTGTAAACATCATAAGCCATGGCTCAATTTCAAATCTACATAATATAATACTGTCTGAATGAGCTTAAATATATTTACCAATTTATATAGTATGGATCCATCTTAGATGTGAAGATCTCCTTTTACCCATGGATTTCTAAGATGCTCTCCTAGTAGGGTACTCTGTTAAATTAATCAAGAATCAATGTGCACACCATGGGCCTAGAATAGGGCCTATGTTTAATGGAAAAGCCAAGGAGATGCCCAGAAAATCAGAGAGGACTTTATTATTTCCAGAAGTAACACTTCTGAAAGACTGTAGTCTTAATTACTGGAGTTTTTTGCTTGTTTTGTTGTTTTTTTACTTGCTTGTTTGCCAGTTTCACAAACTGATTGGTGGTAGTTTAACAACAGAAAAAGTAATGATTATAAGTCATTTTTCAGGCTCATGTTTTTGACAAAATTATCCATAAAATCACATTCTCATGACTAAATAATTGATTGCCTTGTTTTCTAGATCTTTTTCTTCCCAAATAATTGACTTCTTTTTGTCCTGGACAAAAGTCTTAAAACTTTTGTCCTTTTTGTTGAATTGTAGTGAAAGAAAACTTAATGGGATTAAGAAGAGACTTCACTGAAAATCACATAAAGGTCCAAGGAATTCAGAAGGGTAAAACATAGATTATCTTTTCTATGCTGTCCTTTCCTTTGTTCCTGCAATTAACAGCATGCAATGCTCTAGAAACTGGCTGAAGCTCCATCACCATCAACAGGAATAAAAGCCTACAGCCTATTGTATATCTATGAATGACAAGACTATTGGAGGAGTTGAAATTGTCTCATTTGGGGCCCATTCCTCCTCTTTTCGATTATATCTGCATTATATTTTTACAATTCTAAACAGGGAAGATTAAAAGCAAAATGAATGAATTGTGAACACTAAACCTAAATTACCCTTTCAGGAGATTTACTGATCTTTCTAGAGAAGTAATGAGAAGAATTCATGTGGGAGCCCATTACACTTAATCTCAGCCCACAGTGCGCAGTTCCTGAGAGAGAACTTCCACAATTTAGTGCAGTTTTAATGAAATGGTTACTTACAGAAGATATTTGCTTTCTTAAGCTTAAACCTCATTTTCACTTTTTCTCTCTTAGGAGTTACCCTCTCTTTTCTTGTTTTCTTTGACACTTGTTTGACACTGCCTTTTCTTTGCTGCTTTCTTTGGCTTTATGAACAAACTGCGTTATGTGTTGCTTCAAAAGAACTTTCCCACAACCAGTGCTTAACACAACACTCCAAGCGTTGTGCATCTAGCATACGGCATGCCACATAGTGTGAGCTCAATAACTATCTGTTGAATGGGTGAATAAATGAGGGCTCTTTAAGAAAGAGGCTGTCTGTTCACTCTCTGTGGGAGTGGCAACACTGCTAAGTCATTTACATTTCTTGGTCACATACGCTCATTAGAGCGGTTGCTAGATTACTGTAACTTTTACTTATGACTCGGAAATAATAGAGGAAATGTCATCCTTCCACTCAAGTCCAGTTCTTTGTTGGCTTTCACTTGGACGAAGGGTCCTGCTCATCCAACATAAGACTGCCAGTTAAGACTTCCTAAAAATGGAAGCATATTTAACTTTGCTGTTCCATGTTCCTGTTAACTCTTGCTGCCTTGAGGATAATGTCCAATTTCCTTGTTTCAGCAGAGGTCTCCTCAGAGCATGATTCCACCTCCTATGCTGAATTCTGTGCTTCTATGACATTAACCTCACATTTCTTCCTACACCGGAACACTTTCCATAATTCTGCCTGTTCTGTTGCAGATGCTTATTCTCCCTTCTTTGCCTGGAAAGATACTTTTAGACACAGCTCAAATGCCTCCTCCTTGGTTAAGCCTTTCTTCATTAGTTCTGCCACTGTTTAGTTTTGCTTCATTAGCACTCTGATCATGTCTCTGAACTAGCACTTGACATTCTTGGAAGTCACGCCTAAGGTCCTCTGGGCATTCTCAGAGCTGAGCTGGGCACTAGGGCAGCCGATTGTCGTTGGGTGAGCTAATGAATGCATGGATGGCTTGCTTCCTTCCTTCTTCATGCCTGACAGTATCTCCTCCACTCCCTCTTTTTTCTCTTAAAGAAATAAGGAAGGGAAATTGGAAAGACTATGGAGGAAGACAGCAGAAAAGAGTGCTGAAAGAGTATATACTGGTTTTGGAATGACACAGAATCGTGTGAACCCCTGCTCTGCCACTTATTAAATTTTGAAGTTGGGAAAATTACTCTATCGCTCAGAGCTTCTCTCACAGCTTCAATGTGATAATGCAAGTAAAGCCCATAGCAGTGTGTCTGGCACATAGTAAATGTTTGATAAATGTTATCTGTTAAAGGGCACTATAATTGCATTCTTAGCCAAGAGGAATATTTCCTTAATTGGTATTCACTCCTTCAACGAACTGGATATCAATGTTTTCCATAGCTATAGTAAGTTTTCTGGTAAGTGCCTAGCTTCATTTTAGGTGTGTTATCCCCCCTCTCATGGAATACTACTGCACTCAGAATAAGAAGACCTGCATTTTAGACTTAGTTCAGTACCTTCTTAGCCCTGAGACTCTGGCCAAGACACTTTACTGGCATAATAATAGCTACTCTGTCTCTCTCTTGAGTATTGACGGAAACTGAATGAAACAATGTTCATACATGAACTCTTAGGAAATGCTTCAGAAAGGTAAAGTACTTGTAAAGCATTTTTTCAGCAGGATTAGCAGAATGCTGTACACAGAGTAAGCACTCTGAGAAGGTTTGGGGAATGAATTGTCTAAACAACAAGATAACTTGACTGTTCTCATAAAAAGTGAATTCATGCTGAATGGCTTACTCAGAAACCTGCTATGTATAGCAGTTTTTGTGTCCTTATTTAGGGTTTACATAAGTTTCTCAATGGGCTCACATAGGGCACTTCCAGCATCCCCAGTCCCCACCAAAGAGACACATAAACCATTCCTCTCTATAAAGCAAAGTAGTATAGCATGTAAATTCTATGAGATGCAATTAAAAAAATACCTTCTAACATAAAAAAACTGGGTATTAGCTATGAGACATGGATTATTAGATATGATTAATGTTATTATTGTATTGTAATAATGTTATTGACATAACATTTTATTGACATAAAATCTTGGATAGTTAAAATACTTTTGCGCTAACAATATTTCTTTTTCCCAGAGAATAATTTGCTTAAAATAGCCTACCATGATAAGAAAATAATACACATATACCTTATTCTTCCTTTTACAATTGTTCTTTTTTTCTTAGACCTTTATATAATGGGATTTACATTCATGATGACCTGGGTTTTAATATATTTTTTAAGAAAGTCGCTGTTATTAACTCACATGCTTAAATAATTGGATATATTATCTGAAATAGAAATTTTAGTTTCTTCCAGTGATGAAAATACTAGACAAAATGCTATTTGACAGACATTTATGTCTATTATGATGAAATATTAAATGCATCCAACAATGCATTGAAGATTAAAAGTAGGTGAAAATGGCTCTACCATGCCATTACTGGGACCTTGGTATTTACTTCAAGCACATATTCTAAAAATGTATTGTTAAGTACTAAGACAAATGCAGAAAGAGTTTTTCTTAGGGACATAGGTTAAAGAGGAAAAACTAGTTGATGACTCATTGTTGAACTCAGGATGGCTAGGTATCCAAACTGGATCATTTAGTATTATAAACACAAAGTCACAAATTTATGGGATCAGTCCACTACCTTGGTTAAAATGAAGATTAGGAATTATGAAGCAACTCAAAGCAAGAAATCACAATTAAATTTTAGTACAATGAATTAAATTTTATAGATGATGATATTGAATATATGAAGAATACTGAGTGGATGAAAAAATGCTCTGTATATCACATTAGTGTTCCTCTTTTCCCAAGTTGGCATACAGGATTAGGGGGTGTGATATTTAACTTGTCAGTGGATGCCAGACTTAGGTGGAATGTTTGTGCCCTGATTCTTGAAAGATGTCTCTTATCTGGTCACAGGTACATTGACTCTCCTTTCCCTAGTGGCAAGGTAAATGGGTATTCCTTTATCTAAGATTAACATAAATGGCCAAGGCAAAAGGACTCCATTATAGATGGACTATTTGTGTCCCCTCAGATTCATATACAGTAAGTCCCCTATGTACAAATGAGTTCCATTTTGAGAGTACATTCGTTAGTCCCATTTGCTCATAAGTTCAACAAAGTTAGCCTAAGTACCCAACTAACACAACTGGCTATATAGTATTGTACTGTAATAGGTTTATAATACTTTTCACACAAATAATACATAAAAAACAAACACAAAAAGTAAAGAAAACATTTTTAATATTACAGTACTGTAGTACCTTGAAAAATACAATAGTACAGTGCAACAGTGGGCATATGGTGGCTGGCATTGAGTGAACAGGCAAGAAATAAAGATACTGTACTACTGCACTCTATACAGTACTGTACAGTACACAAAAGCACAGCCACTTGTAGAGGATGCACACATGTGACAATGTATGCCAGACACAAGAACTAACTTATGTGATTGTACTTGTGAACACATGTCTGCATCTTTAAAAGTTTGCAACTTGAAGGTTCGTATGTAGGGGACTTACTCTATTGAAACTTAAACCCCAATGTGATGGTATATGAAGGTGGATGTTTGGGAAGTAATTAGAGTATGAGCATGGGTGAAGCCCTCATGAATGGTATTAGTGCCTTTATAAAAGAGACCTCAGAGAGCTCTCTCACCCCTTCTGCTGTGTGAAGACACAGTGAAAAGATGACCATCTGTCAATCAGGAGGCTGGCTCTCACCAAACACCAAACCTGCCAGTGCCTTGAACTTAGACTTCTCAGCCTCCAAAACTATGAGAAATAAATTTCTCTTGTGTATAAGCCACCCAGACTATGGTGTTCTGTTACTGTAGCCTCAATGGAATAATATAGGCCCTGAGTATGTATACTGTCATTTCTATATTAATCTAGTGCTTCTAAACTAAAAGAGGCATGAAATAGATAAGGTCACACAATTTATCAGTCTTATGCTTCTTGAATTTACTCTTAACTACATCCTACCTGTTGCCAAAGTTTATCTTAAATGATTACTGAGAATATTTGACTCATAGTTCTTTTATTGTTTATGCAATTATCACTAATCATTCAGTAGATATTTATTTCTATGTGCTATGCTAAGCTTTGGATATACAGATATAGATTCTGCACTTAAGGAGTACTTAGTCTAATCAAGGTTTGATGGGAAAAATACAGGATGAGAATGTGGAGTAGCTTCCCTTACATCTGTATCTAAGTTTGGAAGAGATGTAAAGGAGATAGATGGATGTGTTATCTGATGGCAAAATACTCAGACCAGGTCCAGAGAGAAATGTTTTCTCCTCCATGTGCTTCATATAGTTTTAGCAATCATTCTGTGAGAATTGGCTCTTAAATTTAGGTTTTTAATAGTAGCTTTCAAACCAGCTCTTTATATCCTCTATGTTATGCCCTCTCTTTGTCTCACATTTACCCATATGACATGGCATTGCTAGGTTAATACTTTTTTAAAACTGATTTTATTTACAATCGCAAACATCTTCATTGGCTATCTTCACCTATTGCCTACAGGATGGTCTAACTTCTTACTCAGCATTTGAGGCTGGACACAACCTATCTTGTCTCTCACTTGTAGTGGAAAAGATACTCTCTGCAACTTTCTTCAAGTTGTTCCCCAATGAACTGCCAAAGTCTCCAAATTCTGTGTCACACGTTAAAGCCTTGTTCAAGTCTTATCTCTTTCAGAAAGGCTTAACTGACCACGAGGACTGGCTACATCATTTTTGGGTCTCAGTGCAAATTGAAAATATGAATCCCTGTGTCCAAAAATTATTCAGAATTTCAAAAGACTGACAGCCAAGTTTTACACCAGGTACAAGATCCTTCTCAGTGTTGGGCACTTGGTGACCACACAGCACACCCATGAAGTTGGTCCCACTGAACCCTCCAGTCCACACTGATCTCCTAGACCATGTATGCACATTCTAGGCAATGGTGCTCTTTGGAATAAATATCAAAGGAAAAATGCATCTCTTTATAAATTATAAAACACCTATCCTTTCCTACCTTAATGTCTTTACTTTCTCTTTTATTCTTCATTGACTTGCGATCTTTTTTCTCAATGCATTTTAGCATGAAAGAATAAGAATAGTTAGATTATATCTTCTTAAGGCTTGTGTTAAAAAACAGTGATTAACTTTATGTTTTATACTGAATATTTGTTGTGAGCCTATCCAGACATTAGCATATTTATGCATTATTGCATCCAAATATTCTTTTTACTTTTTTCTTACATCTCCAGTACAAGTACAAAGCTCACTGATACACCTCTGTCGGCTTCAATCTGTTTGGTATGTTGGTGACAAACAAGGAGACAGCATCTTATGCTTCGAAGAATGGAGATGGGGACTCCGTCTAAACTTTACAGTCTTAGAGCTGGAAGGGACCATGGAGGGACCCTCATCCTCACTTTGAAGTTGACAGTTTTTTAAGTGCCATGGCAGACCAGTTTTCTTTAAGAGAATTCTAGGCAAGAGTGGTACTTAAACTCACATCATTAATATTATGAGAAAATCATTCTTAGTGTTCGTATGACAGATCAACTTTTTCATGGAACCTCTTCAGCAATAATATTTTATAATCTGAAGAACACCTGGTCCATAGGCTGGCTCAATAAGGCAACACTGGTAGAGGTAAAAAGATGTTAATAATCATGGCAGTAATCAATATTTTTCCCTAAGAGTGAATTACACCATTGTCTAGGAATAGAATAATCTTACTGTCTTTCACTGTTTATGCTTTTTAAATTACCTCCATTGATGTTACATAAAGATGATACAACTAGTTAGAAAAAAATTTTGTTCCTCCATGCATTATCTTGTACTTTGTAAACAGCTAGTAATGGCCTGACCACCAGGAAAGCTCTAGAATAATAACATTTTACAATAGCTATACATTTATTTATGAGAGCTCATAGCATATGCACAAAGTTGTTCATTCATTCATGTAACAATCATTTGTTAGAGTGTCTAAATTGTCTAAACAGGAAACTGAAAACACTTGGCACCTTTGAAGTTATGCCCTTGTCCTTTGCTCATAGAAAATATGGCTGAACTTTGACCCAACCTATGGATTCTCCTCAACGCAGTGTTTCAGTTGACTGGATTTGGCACAAGAGATGAAATCTGTCATATCTGAGCTGCACATGTTACAAGATAAGAGATAAATTGTGCCTTTGAGAAACTCGCAATGCAATGTGGGAGGTAGACAGTTAGCTCTAATGCAATGTGATGTGTTAAAATAAATAATAGGACAAAAATATCATTGCAGAAAAAATTGATTTTAGTGTGCAAAGAAAAATAACAAATCATCTGGTTCAACCAATGCTTATAGCAGTTGAGAAGACGGGGGGCTAAAGAGTGTAGGTGACTTGTTCAAGGGCAAGTTAAGCATGGAGGCTGAAGTAGAGCCTTGGGCACTTGACTCTTAGTCAAGTGTTCTTTCCACCCTACTATTGTGCCTATGAAACCAATCCTTGTTCTACTTAAACTTGCAGGTAATTTGATTCACTTGTACAAGTTGAAGCACAGTTTGGCAAACGTACCAAAATAAAATGATTTCAGTATATGGTAACAACCACAAAACTATTATTAGAAATTAACTCTCCAAATAGACCATAGAATGATCTGAGAGCTCATGTTTTTAAGACTGCTCTTTATCAGCCATATCCAAACATGAAATGTTGCATCTCCCCTTGAAATGCCTGAATCACTTTTCTGATAACACACATGACCCATTAGCTTCATTTACCCATGCCATCATTCAACTTTTCTGTGACTTTTAATCCAGCATTGAGAGAATTTTCTGTGTGTGACACACAACTGGTATGTTTTCTTTTAGCCATGTGTAGTTTGTAGTGACACAGCTTTAGCTGAAGAAGAATTGACCAAATTTGACTTCCTAACTTAAGTGCATAATTTAGAGAGAGCAATATTTTACTGATATTTCAACATGTCTGTTCTCTCTTTTATAGTACTGTCCTATTTTATGTTTATCTATGAAGTTAACACTATTTTGTTACACCATCATATAATGGCTTCCAGGATGAATTGTGTTTTATTTTGCTACTGATTTTTACATTGTGGAATAGTCAGTGTCTACACACAAGTCTAGTCCCATCCTGGCTATGGGAAAGAGTGCTCAGACACCCGTCTGGAGGTTTTCTATTTCTTCCCTGAAATCACAGAGCCCAGGCAGGCAGAATATGGTAGCTCTCATCTCGCCCATCTGTTAGGGCCAGTATTGATCTGATATTGTTATAAAGTCTCAGAGTCTTAGGAATGTAGTAGACCACTCTGTGTTTCACTGATTTTGCATAGAACTATACGAATAGGTCCAGAGTGAGGCCAGTTTGTTTGTGTGCCTCTATTTTACTTAGGACTCTTAGATGCCAGCAATTTACCACCCTGGGTCCCTGGAATCATGAGGAAAAGACAGAGGCTTAATGCTGAGTCTAGAAGACTCATTTGGCTACCCTGGATGAAGGCTCAGCCACTGTGGAACAGATTCAAGCCATCTTCAGTGTTACCTACCTGATTTCATGAGCCACAAAATTGTAAACAGAGCCAAATCATTGTCATTTTCCAACACTAAGTTTTGGAGTAGCTTGTGGCACAGCAGTAAATAATCAGAAAATAATTGGGTACCTGGAAGTGGGGTGCTGACATAACTAAAGTCTAAACATGTGGCACTGGCTTTGGGGTTCTAGTGCAGAGGCTTGGAAGGCCACGAGGACATTACTACTGAGAGCTGGAAGGACCTCAAGGAGACTATTGATAAGGGCTTGAGGAACAGTGAGGAAACTTCCTGGAGAGTGGAGAAAAGGAGATGAGCTGAAAGAGAGAAATGTTCGTTTCTCAAGCAGAATATAGAAGAAATCTAAAGGAGCTGAGGCTCCAGATGGAAAACAGAAAGACTCTTCAGCTTCAGTCGTGCCAAGTGGTAACAGACTAGTAAAGTAAGAAATGACCTTGGAAAACATCAAATCCAGGATGCTACCAAATAAAAAATATTCCCAGGGTAAAGGTCCCAAGTTTGTGGCTAAAAGATACTTTATTTCCACTGGAATATCACAGGCATTTTTTCAGAGGAACCAGACCCTCTGTCCAAGATAGGGAAGAATTCAAAGAAACTGTTAATGGGGGCTGAGAAAGCATTGTGAAGATCATAATTGGAGGATGGAGGAAAAGGTAACTGAGTTATGAATTGACAGAAAAATTAGCAAAACCCTTGGCAGGCAAGGGTTATGTGGAAGATGAGCTCAGCGTATGTCTCATATAGGTCTCTTTATATATATGAAAGAATATGGTTTGCTATGGAAAAAGTGTGTTGACAGATGTTTTAAAAGAAAGAAAAATGACCATGAATGGTGGAGAAACTTTTATACCTAATTTTTTTGCAAAAATATAATATTCCACATGGAATAATTAATTTTATATAAGAATTTCTAAAGATGTATTTTCCAGTTAAATATCTGACTGTTTCAAGTTTATCTTAAAAATTCAAGTTTTTTTCTCATTTTATTTGCAATATTAGTAAATATTTTAACAAGCACAATCTTCAAGAAGTAGATGTATTATTTCAACTATGGGCTTTATGACCAAATACTAAGTATTCTTTTGCCAAGCCTAACTTGATAGTTGCTAATGCTTAGGAACAAGTTTCTGAGTCAAAAAGTACCCCACTGCAAAAGAAGGAAATTTGGGTCACAGCATCCATTTAAGCACTGTCATTCACAGTCATGAAGATTCTCATCAACATCAAAAATACCTAGAATTTAGGGAATTCAAACACATCAATGTCAGAAAAGACTTACTATTCAAACTACTGCTTAGATAGTGAGCTACAACAGCAATCTTCCAATGAAGATTCAATCAGAAGAAGAATAGTTCAGTTAAAAGGAAAGGTCAGACTGAATAAATATGTCAATCAGAAGCCAACTGTGAAAAGGTCAAGGTCAAGGACCCTTGCAGTCAAATTCAACTGACATTTTGAAAGTGATTGAGTCATTTTGATATAGAAAACTCACTTTTAATGTCTTTGTAATTTTATGAAAGAGAATTCACCAATTATTTAATGTATAAAAATCAGTTTACTCAGTGATTGAAAAATTGTCAGAAGCCATAGTCTATTACTTCCCCTCACTTTTCTGTAAATATATAATACTGCTTCTGATATTTCAAGGAATAGTTACAAGACTCTTTCAAAACTGCACATCTTTGAATTGACTGCAACACCAATGCGTATATATGTGCAAATATTTTGTCCTAAGATTTCATATTGCTAGGGCTTGAATGGTTCATTATATGTGAAATATTTTGTGTGTGCTGTTTCTACAAATTAAGGGATGCTGTGTCTTACCCTGAAAAAGGACATTGTTCCATTCTATAAGATAATTGTTGCTTTTAGAGAAAATCTTTATTTAGCTTTAGAGAAACCTTTTATCATTTATTGAGATATTATATATACAAATATATTCTTAGTCATAGAAAGAATTCTGATTTGAGATTATTTTTCCAGTTTGGAACCCCTTCTGAATTAAGAATTTTCAAATTCTAAGGACATCATGAGACTGAAATATCTTCCATAAATCAAGAAAGTATGCAATATTTAACAGAATAAAATGTGATTTGGGGGCTATCAAAGCCCCCTGCTGAGAAAAATGTTTAGTGCTCACCGAAAGTTTTAAAGATGATTTCACTGTTACCAGCTAGCATATCTGAAGAGTTTTTTGGGTTTTAATCTTTGAATATACCCTTTAAAAATAATAGAACTTTAGAATTAGATAGGAACATTAGGAGTCATCTACTCTAACCTCTTCACTTTGACGATAAGGGCTCAGAAAGGTGACATGAATCATCCAAGGTATTACAGCTAAGTAGGAACAGAGCTGGGCCCACACCAAAAACTCTTGACACTACCTCCACACCAGATCTAGTAA
Source organism: Physeter macrocephalus (assembly GCF_002837175.3). Lineage (NCBI taxonomy): Eukaryota > Metazoa > Chordata > Mammalia > Artiodactyla > Physeteridae > Physeter > Physeter macrocephalus. The sequence continues at coordinate 33,330,609 of NC_041229.1, forward strand.
TCTTTTACCATATAATGATGTCACTCAGTAGTGTACTTTGACATTATATCGTTTATGAGAAAAAACATCTGGCAGCATCTATTTAAATTAAAAATAGTTTTGTTCTTTTACCCTGCAATCTATTCCTGAGAATCTATCCCAAAGAAAGGAAATTATTAACACCCAAGAATGCAGATATTCAGAGATGTTTTCTGTAGTATTGTTCATTAATCTCTCAAAACAGGAAACAGAGTTAGTATTTACTAACAGGGCAATGGCTAAATTGAGGTATAGTCATATACTTATTATGTACCCATTGAAAAGAACGAATTAGAGATATGTCATGTGACGTGGAAGAATTAAGATAATAATGAGATGCAAAAACAAAATGTAAAGTATGTTTCAATATTTTAAAAAATAATCACAAAAATATCCCTTCACATATGTAAATCTAACTAGGATTACAGTAGGACTGAGGATAATATAGAAGGACATATATAGAACATTAAATAGCTTAACTAAATGTGATAAATGCTTTCATGGGAGGATAAAAGCAGGGGAAAGTCATCCTAATAAAAGCAGCATGCGTGATATAGTCTAACTTGTGTGACATGTGTACCTGTGTATGCTTGAAGAGATGCATGGAAACATGATTACAAAAATTAATGGTGATTACCTTCAGGTAGTATGATTCCAAGGGATTTTTTTTCTCTTCTTTCTAGTTTTAGTAGGTTTAAGTTATCTATATTAAGCTTCTATTATTTATATTAGTAGAAAAAACTCTACCTTCATTGTGGTGAAAAAATGAAAAACTGACTTTGATTTAGAGCTGAAATATATTGTTACCATGGAGAAGCACCAAGCCAAGTGTTTATCATCAATTGCAGATATTATAAACAAATCAGGTTGTGTGGCTTCAACAATCCATGCCAGATAAGTAGATCTTCCCACACAAGTGAAGATTGAATTTCTGTTTCTAACTACAGATAGTCATTTGGAACTCAGTCTCTTTATGATTATGCATCTCTGACTTATGGTCCTCTCGAGGCATCTGTTAACAAAGAGTCTTAATATTTCCTTATGCTGAATGTCAGACTGATTTAGCACTGCAGTTGTATGTTAGCAATCAATAGCTGCATTCTGTTTGTCATCACGTGATATGTTGTTCTTCATATATTCTTTTTTTAAAACATCTTTGTTGCAGTATAATTGCTTTACAATGGTGTGTTAGTTTCTGCTTTATAACAAAGTGAATCAGATATACATATACATATATCCCCATATCTCCTCCCCCTTGCATCTCCCTCCCACCCTCCCTATCCCACCCCTCTAGGGGATAGCACTGACCTGATCTCCCTGTGCTATGTGGCTGCTTCCCACTAGCTAACTATTTTACATTTGGTAGTGTATACATGTCCATGCCACTCTCTCACTTCGTCCCAGCTTACCCTTCCACCTCCCCTTGTCCTCAAGTACATTCTCTATGTCTGCGTCTTTATTCCTGTCCTGAACCTAGTTTCTTCAGAACATTTTTTTGTTTATTTTTTAAATTCTATATATATGCATTAGTATACAGTATTTGTTTTTCTCTTTCTGGCTTACTTCACTCTGTATGACAGATGCCAGGTGCATCCACCTCACTACAAACAACTCAATTTCGTTTCTTTATATGGCTGAGTAATATTCCATTGTATATATGTGCCACACCTTCTTTATCCATTCATGTGTCAATGGACACTTGAGTTGCTTCCATATCCTGGCTATTGTAAATAGAGATGCAATGAACATTGTGGTACATGTCTCTTTTTGAATTATGGTTTACTCAGGGTATATGCTCAGTAGTGGGACAATGGACACTTGGGTTGCTTCCATATCCTGGCTATTGTAAATAGAGATGCAATGAACATTGTGGTACATGTCTCTTTTTGAATTATGGTTTACTCAGGGTATATGCTCAGTAGTGGGATTGCTAGATGTATGGTAGTTCTATTTTTAGTTTTTTAAGGAACCTCCATACTGCTCTCCATAGTGGCTGTATCACTTTACATTCCCACCAACAGTGCAAAAGGTTTCTCTGTTCTCCACACCCTCTTGAGCATTTATTGTTTGTAGATTTTTTGACGATGGCCATTCTGACCGGTGTGAGGTGATACCTCACTGTACTTTTGATTTGCGTTAGACTAATGATTAGAGATGTTGAGCATCCTTTCATGTGTTTGTTGGCAATCTGTAGGTGTCTTTTCCCCATTGTATATTCTTGCCTACTTTATCAAACATAAGGTGACCATATGTACGTGGGTTTATCTCTGGTCTTTCTATTCTGTTCTATTGATCTATATTTCTGTTTTTGTGCCAGTACTATACTGTCTTGATTGTAATGTCTATTTAAGTCTTCTGCCCATTTTTGGATTGGGTTTTTTGGTTTTTTTTTTGATATTGACCTTCATGAGCTGCTTGTAAATTTTGGACATTAATCCTTTGTCAGTTGCTTCATTTGAAAATATTTTCTTCCATTCTGAGGGTTGTCTTTTTGTCTTGTTTATGGTTTCATTTGCTGTGGAAAAGCTTTTAAGTTTCATTAGGTCCCATTTGTTTATTTTTGTTTTAATTTCCATTACTCTAGGAGGTGGGTCAAAAAAGATCTTGCTGTGATTTATGTCATAGAGTGTTCTGCCTGTTTTCCTCTAAGAGATTTATAGTATCTGGCCTTACATTTAGGTCTTTAAGCCATTTTGAGTTTATTTTTGTGTATGGTGTTAGGGAGTGTTCTAATTTCATTCTTTTACATGTAGCTGTCCAGTTTTCCCG